>NC_052507.1:57055483-57131602 GCF_014356525.2 Nilaparvata lugens
ATAGAAAAGAATACTAATCATCATCGCAAACAACAATATTCAAGTAATCATTATAAATATAAGATCAAGAAGAGAAACGAGAAAGAAAAAATAAGGAGTAGAGGAGATGATGGGGAAAGTGCTAGATTATTATAGATGAGTTTTAAATAGTATTGAACGGTGAAGTGTGAAAAATATTATATAGTATTAGAAGTATAATTAACTATTGGGAGTTGCAATAACAATAAAAGTAGTAAATTGAGAACTGTAATAGTTTAGTGATGCATGTCTAAGATAACGTTAAATGAAACACAGCCCCTATATAAGCATATGAACAGACTACACCCCCTCCGTTCTATCAATAATTCTTCACACATTAGCTTTTATTGTTCGAGCTGTGGCAATAGTAGAAGATATCATTCTGTATACCTAAATATAGAAGAGATTACTATCTATACCTATAGATTACATCTATATCTATAACGTATGTTAATCATCCATTTTATTTGTAATTTAGCATTTCGAAAATGATTATTAATTATGAATTAAGAATAAGATTTAATTATTTAGTTATGAATAAGAATAATAAAGAATTTAGCATTCGAAAATAATCATTAATTATGGAAATACTTTTGGTAAGAGATGTAATTATTAGTAAGAATAGAGATAATGATTTTCTTAGTCCCTCTGGAGTAAAGTAGTTGATGCATTGAACGTAGTTTTGGGAATTAATATCAAGATAAATCAGTATTAACAAATGTGGATCTCTTCAGTTTGAAATAATTGCCTTATTATAATCATAAATAGCAGTGGAAGGATTCATTTATAGAACAGAAAGCCAGCTCATGAAAAATGCCAAGGTATATCCACTGTGAAATCTATAAATACGAATTTCCTAATATTGTAGTGGAGGGCACCTTAGTCATTGAATCCTGAAATGATTTAATTTACCTTTATTTTTTGAAGGTCGGTCATCCTCTCGACTGTGTGGACCCTCTTGGATCCTCCCTCGCCGATAGAGATCTTAATCCTCCCGTCAGATGACCAGACATTCCTGTGCCCATGACGGTCGGCCGCAGCGTTGAGGATCTTGAGACGCTCCGCAGTCAGATCCTCGCGAATGGTGACGCCGGAACCCTCAGCTTCCTCTTAGCGTCGAAGATCATCTTCCTGGTCCGGTAGCTGCAGAGTCGAACTATGATGGGTCAGTCCTTGGGTTTAGCTTGCCCTTGTTGAGGTGGTTGACGCCTTCCAACGCAATGCGAGCGGTTACATCCGCCAGAGTCACGGGCACGTTCAGCTTCTTGTTGAAGACATCGAGCGCCAGCAGGTCCATGTCTTCTTGTCGCTCTCCGGGATCCCAAAAATACGTATGGAATGTCGGCGCCCATATTGCTCGAGGTCGTCGACCTTCAGGTGACAAGACACCTCCAGTTCACGAATTCTATCCTGCAGCTGTTTGTTTTCCTCCTTCAATGCCTGAAGTTCCTCGAAAATTGACTTCACAGCCTTTGATACAGCACAATGGACAGACTCTTCGATTTGCTGTCGAATAATTCGGAGGGTCTCTTCAGACAGTGATCCAGAAATAGCTGGCCCTGGCTCGGAGCATTGACCTCATTCTTAGGCGTGCCTCTGTTCGGTCGAACCATCGTGTACCGTTAGGTGGATTTACACTTTTATAGGCTAGGCGAGAAGGTGAACTGAAGAATTAGGAATGTTTTTCAAGATAAATAAAAAGAGTGTGAGTTAATCAAAAATATAATTACACTATTGAATTTAGCTCGAGAAACTGAATAACTTGATGTATAATATCTAGTGAATTGAACTGTATAACCCTACGAAATATCTGTTAGAAGACGGAGCCGAGCTGACACACGTTTACTCACTCGACATAGCCAAGAGAGAGAGAGAGAGAGAGAGAGAGAGAGAGAGAGAGGAGAGAGAGAGAGAGAGAGAAAGGGAGTATCAACGGTATCATCTTCTTCTTCTTCTTCCACCTCTCCCTCTTCTTCCACCTCTCCTTCTTCTTCCACCTCTCCTTCTTCTTCCACCTCTCCTTCTTCTTCCACCTCTCCTTCTTCTTCTTCTTCTCCTTCAACTTCATCTTCTCCATCTTCTAGAGAGAGATAGGGTGAGGTTCTTCTCCTTCTAATGAGTGGCGGAGAAGGCAGAAGAGGAACGGCAGGAGCGGGGGAGGTGGGGGGTATGTAGGATGAGTGTTTGTGGAGGGGGGAGGGGGGGAAAGTCACAAAAAAATCATTCTAAAATGGCAAATAGGATCTACTATAATACAGTCAATATCGGGGCACTGGGCTTCGCTCGTTATTCTCATGTATTGGTATAAACAGAACACAAGTCTCTAAAATGATTGTGATAATATTTCACAGCTGGCTATGAATATGTCATCTTATGAATTTCGGGGATGCGATATTTTGATTTTTCACATAATCACTTGCTCACTCACTTTTTCACTATCCACAGCTGTTTCAGCCAAGGTTGAATTTATTATTGTTTCAATGTCGTTCAACAAGTTTTCCCAAGGATGAGACCCAGTGCAATCAAACCTTCATATCATAAACCGAAATGCTCCAAATTTCGTGAAAATTGTTAGAGCCGTTTTCGAGATCTGTTGAACATTAATAACCAGATATAAAAATAACCAGATAATGTGATGATTCTTTATCTTGGCTACCTAAAAAACTAGTTTTTGAAATTATATTATGAAAAATCAAGGCAGAAGCAGCAAACTATCTCTGAATGGAATTGTTAAGAATACTCGAGAGATAAGAAGTACAGAATTGTTCCTGCAGTTCCCCTTCCCCCGCTTCACCCTCATTGCTGTTGGAGAAGAAGGCTTCTCCCTCTACAACCTCAGTCAAAGGCAAAGTTGATTCTAATGAACCTGTCTCAAGTGTCAATAAGGCTACAAGCTTGCTCACCTATGTTGAACCAATCAACCAGTTGATTGAAAAATTTTGGGAGACTGAAGAGGTTTCAGTAGAAGTTGAAAAGAATCCATCTCATGCATATTGCGAAAATCTCTACACAGAAACCACCACTCGTTGGCCGTCTGGTCGCTATGAAGTCGCATTGCCTTTCAAAACTAAAGATGTGTCATCGGGTGACAACCGCACCTCCTCAATGAAGAAATATACTTCACTAGAGAAAAGATTAGCATCAAACGAAAATGTTCATAAACAATATCATGATTTCATGAGACAGTATGTGGAATTAGAACAAAGCTTCACACTCATCTAATTATGTTATCCCGCATCACTGTGTTCAGAAAGAAGACAGTTCAACAACCAAATTGGGAGTAGTCTTTAATGCATCAGCGCCTTGTAATAATGGAACTGTTCTGAACGAATCACTTCATGTTGGGCCTAAATTACAGCATGATCTTACTCACATATTAATGAGTTTAAGAACTCACAAAGTAGCCATTACATCCGACATTAAAATGATGTACAGGTAAATTTCAATCAGAAAAGAAGATAGAAAATTTCAGCACATATTCTATCGTAGTTCACTTCAAGAAGAGCTGATAGAATTTGAACTCAACACAGTCACGTATGGAATGACGTCAAGCAGCTTTCTAGCTCAAAGAACACTTCTTCAATCAGCCCATGATTATGAAAATGAATTTCCATTAGCTGTCAATGTGATTCGCCAACACACTTATGTTGATGATATTGTATCTGGCGCCTCTAGCCTATGTGAAGCGAAATTACTCATATCACAGCTGAATGAACTTATGTCTAAAGGAGAACTCCTATTGAGAAAATGGTCATCTAATATGCAAGAAGTAATTGGAGAATTTCCCGACGAGATGTTGGAAAACCCTCTCGCATTTTCTGATACGACTCAAAAAATAAAATTTCTTGGTTTCCGTTGGAATCCTGCATCAGATGCTCTCTCTTACACTGTTACACCGTTCGCTGAACTGCCAACAAAACGATCCATACTATCGTATACAGCTAAATTGTTCGACTCGCTTGGACTATTGTCTCCTGTAATATTCTCATTCAAATATTTTTTGAAATTACTCTGGCTATCCAACCTTGATTGGGATGAGCCGCTTGATGAAGACTTGACTAGTCAGTGGAATCGTATTTCTAGTACAATGCTGACTCTCTCAAATGTTCAAATTCCTCGTCATATTGACACTACATATGTCAATATCTCATTGATAGGATTTGCCGACGCATCTGAAAAGGGTTACAGTGCTGTCTTCTATATTCATATTGCATCAAGTGATCAATTCATATCGATGAATCTCATTATGTCAAAAACACGAGTCGCTCCTGTGAAAACACATACTATTCCTAGATTGGAATTATGTGGAGCTCTACTACTGTCAAAGTTGTATAAAGTTATTATACCTCTATTTGGAAAAAGTATCTCCAATGTAAGACTGTGCTCTGACGCAAAGTTGGTGTTGAACTGGCTAAAAACGCCAGCTTACAAGCTCAAGACTTATATAAGTAATCGAGTTACACAAATACTCGAATTAACCTCTCCAGAAAACTGGTTTCATGTACCTACAGAATCGAACCCAGCTGATTTAGCCTCAAGAGGGCTCGCTGCACAAGATATTGTTGAAAACTCACTCTGGTGGAACGGACCTCCATCTTACCATGTCCAATTCAAGGATTTGCCAATCTCAAGGGTCGACAAAATTGTCGATGAGTCTGAACTGAAGCCACCAGTGTCAATTCTCACTATGGGGAGGTGGGGTAAGATGGGGCCATTAAGGATTTTCTTTTTTTCACAACTTTTTCAGAATACCTAAAAAATCAAACTCTATACCAAAGTTTACAGTAGATCATTTACTATGATAAAAAAAATATCCCCATAAAAATATCTAACTTTTTATAAAGAATAGAGCAATTTCAAAAAAGTATTACAAAAACCCCATCTTACCCCCGATATGGGGTAAGATGGGGTATCCCGTGGGGTAAGATGGTGCTCTAGTAATAATTTTTCAAAATATCCATATTGAGAGCTGGAAAGAATCCTTATTATATTAGATAAGTCAATTGAAGGAAATTTGAAAAAAGCATCATATATACAAGCTTTTTGGTATCAAAATCTGTAATTTATTGTACTGTAAGTTATTATAATAAGTGTTGATTTGATATTTTCACAAAGTATTTTATTTACAAAGTGTGCCCATTTATGGCATTTAATGCAGGCAATCCACCCCTCATCAGATTGGAAATATAAAATATCCACAATAGAGACAGTTTGCATCTTCTTCTTCATCCTCTGTATTGCTATCTCCATCTTCTTTTTCTTTCTGTTTTATGATCCTGCGCTTTTGATTCCTGTATCCAACGTTTTTGGTCTTCTTTACATTTTCTTTTGACCTTCTGAATTAGTGATTTCTTGGCTGCTGGTTGATTTTTGTTGAGCTTCTCTTCAATTTGATCCATGAGTTCATGTTTGTATGAAGAGCTTGTTACCACAACAGTTTTACCTTTTTTATGATTTGTCTGTTGAACATTCGCTCGTCCTACATGAGGAAGAGGCAAAATTTGCTCAGGAGATATTGTGAAATTACTTTGAGAATTACTTGTTAGGCCTACATTGTGGATAATGTCGTTTTCTTCAACTTCATGTACAGCTGGACCCCAATGAGAAAACCCAGGCTGTGCATCATTGTTAGCTGGAACATTTCAATAAAATTTATTCAATACAGCTGGACATTGAATAAATTAACAGTCTACTACACATTATCTAGAAAAAGTCAAGCTAGACAGAGCCGGAAGTTCAATCAGAATAGGCTAATTATAAGTTTCAATAAATGAAATACATTTTCAAAACACCACCATTTTTACGTAAATAGGATATTCATAACCATATTAGCCTAGTAATAGTAGTAGAATAAAAAGTTGCCAGTGAATTGAAAATGTCACTGCAACAAACATCAGAGAGTCTATGTCTAAACGTGTTAGTAAACTAATGGGGTAAGATGGGGTCATCCCCATCTTGCCCCAAAGTAGGTTTCCCCATCTTGCCCCATGGTATAGCTTTTAGTTGAATTTTGATCATTTTTATATATTAGAAATAGTAGAACAATTACCTATATCATATTATAGTAGGTAAGGAAAGATACTATTAGGATATGTTGATAAAATATAAAATAATTTCAACACAACTCACCTGTCACAAATTTGAAAGTGCCGAATATTATAATGTGAGTCAGCTGAACCATGCATAAGACCACTGGACATGAACGCTTCACTCAAAAAGGTTGCGGCTTGTTCGTAGTGTTGTCCTTTGCCTTTAAGCAAGTTATGATCTTCATCAACAGAGTACAGCACCTGACAGTAAAGAAAATAGACCTACCCCGTCTTGCCATATTACCCATCTTACCCCACCTTCCCCTACTACTGTAGTAAATGAACCACACGCTCTTGAATGTTTCGAGAAATACTCCAACATACACAAGGCAACACGTGTATTTGCCTATGTGTTGCGATTCATAGAAAATTGTAAGCTGAAAAAAGTAAGGGAACACAATCATCGCAGCCATACAGCACTACGCGCTCGCGCTGCTCGCGCTGCTCCACCTCCGCCGTCTGTTGCCGAGTGTCGTTCGGCTCTCTTGTGTATCGTGAGGTTGACACAGGCCTCCTATTTTGCGAAAACATTGAAGCTTCTCGGCAAGGGAGAAACTCCACCTCAAGAACTGCTCTCTATTTCGCCTTTCGTCGATTCTTCCGGTCTTCTCAGGGTGGGCGGACGCCTCCGCAACTCCAGCCTTCCGTATGATAGCCGTCATCCACTAGTGTTGCCAATAGCCTTATTTGGCACCCTCTCTCTGAGAGACATTTTTTGTAAATAGAGACTGAATATTATGTGTTCACCGCTTATGTGTAAAACTCATCGTAATTAATTATGTGCATCGTCTCTTCATCAAGTTTGTGCAATACTTCGTGTGTTACCTCTCATGTGCTACAGTTTCAAAATTATTAAACCCATGCTTCGTTTGGTGGGCGGGATGTTAAGAATACTCGAGAGATAAGAAGTACAGAATTGTTCCTGCAGTTCCCCTTCCCCCGCTTCACCCTCATTGCTGTTGGAGAAGAAGGCTTCTCCCTCTTCAACCTCAGTCTTCAGCACTCAGCTGACCCATATACATCTCTCGTAAGTATAGCTTAAAAGCTCTCCTTTTTGTTATTTCACACAGCTCATATCATACATGCTAACCAGTTCTAAATTCTCGGTCCTCCTAGCTCTCATAGAATTACCAACATTACCGCTACTGATAACAATATCAGATTGAATCAGTCTCTTCCAGTAAATAATATTGAGGGTTCATATTACTTATTATTCTTCATCGAAGAATATGAGTACTTGGGACAGGGACTCTCTTCCACAAATAGAGCTGTTAGCGAAGTTAATGCTAGAATTAAGAAGGGGTGGGGAAAGTACTGGTCATTGAGGAATATATTCAAGGGCAACTTTTCCAATCAGCTGAAATCCAAAGTGATGACAATGTGCGTGTATCCGGCAATTCTCTATGGGTCGCAAACATGGGCGCTAACAGAAAGATTGGACCAGAAGCTGGAGACAACCTAAAGGAGAATGATGCACAGCATACTTAGAATCAGACTTAGTCTGAAATTATCATATTAAAATTTCAATTATAGGTTATGGAAATGTTGTGGTGAACCTAACCTAAAACGCTTGAAGGCTTGGAGCACTAGTATAGAGTTGAGATCAATCAAGCCTGCGTATTATATAATATATATGTGATAGCATGCCATTATTTGTGAATTATTATTATTTTTCGTCATTGTGTAGAAAAGGAAAAAGGAATCTATAATCATAAGTTAATCGAAATTACTAGCACAATAAATGAGTTTATTCTTGAAAAACGAATTATAAAAAAGATATATCATGTTGATGTATAGTAACAACAAAAAAGTTTCAAATACCCTTTCTATTTTTACATTTATTGTTTAGATTATAAAAAAATTAATATATATATTGAATAGAAGTGATCTTGCTAGATTCATTCCTCTCTGCATGAACAATCAGAGGATAAAGACAGGGATACCAAAATTTGAATTGTTGAGATGCAACACAGAATGTCAAAATCTATATTGTTATAATTTCATTTTTTATTATAATTCACCTATACCGTTGGAATTGAATTATATTCATGTTTCAATGTATTTATTTGTCTTGTAAGTCAGGGAATTGAATGTAAACAAACGAACTATTTTACATAGAAATATACGTGTCCACTACGTCACTCAGCTACAACCAAGAGCAATTGTCCTATTCAAATTAGAAACAGAGAGATTCAAAGAATTGTAAGCTTAATTCGTGGAAAAAGATTGCTTCTCTAGCACTGACCTTGCTCTAGTCACACGTTCCTAGTAAACTTACATTTTGTTGAAAAATTTTACATAAATTGTTCTTTAATTGTTTGTGCTTGATAATTAAATGTTAATTGTAAAGTTCCTTTTGTCTGTAAGAATAATCATTAATGTAAAATACCCGATTGAATCTACATGTATCGCCAAGTAATGTACCAGCAACACGTTCTACTTGGAGGCCAGAAAATCCAGCACATGGCAGAAGAATAATTATTTGCGCACCAAGGAAAAAGGAAAACAGAGTCGCGTGGGTTATTCTTCTAGTAAATAAATTGGGGCCCCATCTACGATTCATAAGCGATATAAATTCTAGAGAAAATAAATGGTCATGACCAGATTGCAATCAGGGAAAATTCAACGTTAATCTACATTATAATAATCATCATTGAATTGAAATAATTTATAACCTGTTTATCGATCAAGCTATTTCAAAGCAGAACTCACAACCCTGTAATTATCATTTTATCATAATTATTATTTTCTTTTGATTTATAGATATTTATCAAATTGTAAATGGTACATGTCTGGTATTGTTAAACCAGAACACGTTATACTGATCACCACTATTCACTTGGAAATTATAATTCACTATCTTCTTATTTCGAAAATTGTCGCAAATCTTGTGTTTCTATATAATTGAAATAACTGAGCATATCTTCCAGTTCGTTTCCTTTCTAAAATCTTAATATCGTCTTTGACATGTTACCATTGGTATTTTGGTAGACCTCATATGGTCAGTGGAACAAGTCGGGAAATTAATCGAGTGCAAAGTTGTAGATGGTTGCTAATGTATCAGTGGATCACTGCGGAATAATTCAATATAATTCTGCTTACATTTGCTTTTACATTGGTCACTGTCAGTAGACTAGCTCGTTATTTCCAGACTAAAA
The DNA here is from genome assembly GCF_014356525.2 of Nilaparvata lugens. Lineage (NCBI taxonomy): Eukaryota > Metazoa > Arthropoda > Insecta > Hemiptera > Delphacidae > Nilaparvata > Nilaparvata lugens. The sequence goes on from NC_052507.1 coordinate 57,064,749, forward strand.
ATAGTGTATGCAGCATTTTGCAGGTATCAAGTCAATGTAACCCAACACTGATAGGATGTGCTCGAACCTCTTTTCAGAAATTATATTTATTTGATAAAGTACTCATTATTAATTCTGATAGCGGTGAGAGACACAATCATACATGGATTTGTGATCTATATCTTTGTTCAGGTTGCATTGGCTCTTTATCAGAACAATAAACAGGTGAAAGTTTTAAGATTGCTTTATTTAAGCTCACTACAATTGAAATATTCCAATCCCAGATCTGGGATAACCTACAAATTTCTCGGTCCATATTAAGAGATCAAAGATCTCTATCAGTATACCGCCGTTGACTCTGACCAATTAAATAAATTCTCAGTTCTGATATCTCACAGTGGGGCATATATTCAAGTACCCATAAAAGTGAGAGCTTTCATACATTTATCCATTTCTTGTGTGGTCCATGCCCTCCCTGGAGATACCCTCCCATAAGATACCTAAGCCAGAAAGAAAATTATCACTTATATAGACTTCAAAAACTTGCATGAAGCCGCCTTCCTGACTGATGTGGCTCAGTCTCCACGGCATCAAATTGAAGCATTACCCTCAGTTGATAACATGGTCAAGACTTTCGAAAATTGGACTTTGACTTTGTATGACAAACATGCACCTTATGTGACAAGGAGGACCAATAGAAAACGAGTACCGTGGATGACTGAAGACATACTTGAGATGATGGGACGTAGAGACAAAGCACATAGAAAATTTAAAAAGACAGTTTGATCGAGTATAGGAGCCTTAGAAATAGAGTTGAACAGGAATCACGGAACTCAAAGATTAGGTACTTGAATTCGTTCATGACAAACAATAGACAAGACTTTAAATCACTTTGACAGGAAATAAAAGAATTCAGGCTTGGCAAACAGAAATCGAATCCCCAAATTGACTTATCATTGAACAATATAAATGACCATTTCGTTTCACACTCTAACCAATGCGACGAAGTTGTCATTGCTAATCATATCGATGATCTTGAAAAGCATGAGAGTAAAAATATATAAGTCTGGTCGTGGTTTTTTTTTAGAATACAATTTCGATAAATCCTTATAGGCTCGCTCAGGAGCTCTTGCAATTCATTGTTCTCGGACAATTTATAGAGATCTTTGGAAGGTATTATTTCCAGAGATTCAATTAACAATGCAATATATTGCTGTGTAAACCAGCTTATTCTGTTACTGATAAAATTGGATGGTAACTCTCTTAATAATTTAATACTGATAATTAATAAATAGATATGAGATTCGTCCTGCGTGGTATTAGGGAATAAAATAAATGGAATACCATGAGAAATTTGATACATATATTGTACGAATAATATTTGAAGTCAGATAAATATGGAAAATATATAGAGCAACAAAACATATACAACAAAATAAGAATAAATATATCAAGATAAAATATCATAGACTAGTACACTATACTTTAGCTCTTTAGCACGAGACATCACCTTGTGCTTTTTTAATTCATTGATAATATGCATTCATTTGTATGCAGCTTAGGTATCGACTTGCTGTTGCTTGTTGATTTAGACAATCTCACTTTATATCTCATTCCAAAAATCATTGAATAATAGATTGATAAATCAAAGATTATAAATATAATTATTTCTGTAGTTTTCAGTATATTTCTCAATAATATATATATATATATATAATATATATATATATATCTCAGGGCATAAGGTTCGGCCTCTGATGGGAATAGATAAATCAATTTATCCAGTGAACAAGAGCTTCATTATATCATTACAAATTATTAAATAGAATCAATGATTGAGTGAGCATTTGTATTACAAGATTAAAATTTAATATTCCTTTAATTTGTGTACCTTGGATATGTAAATTGGCTTATTCTCATTTAATGAAATATTTCTTATATGTTCTTAAGACTTGCGCAAGTTTTGTATTAATTTTTAATATTTATAACCTTTCCGACGAGCTAGCTTTTATATTTATTTCACTTGATCACTGAGGGCGCCTCAACTTTATATATTTCGACTATTTATCACTCACGTGCTGAATTTTAATAAGCTGTTGGCGGCGATCCGAATTTCCTGGTAGTCCTGGATTTTTGGTGGCCAAAGTCGTCTTCTCCAAGGGGTTCGATAAATATTTAAATGACTTTCGCTCTAATGCAGCATCACTAAGTCTTATAGAAATTTAATAAATGAATTTGAGCTTCAAGTCTTCAAAAAGTACAATGTAATAAAGGGTCTTGTGCTCTACAAATTTTAGTGTCCTTCCATAGTGGTGTCTTGCAGGCAAGTGGGTGGGTTCTACTTTTATTTCTACAATTTTCATTTCCGACTTGCAAATTTACATAACTCTAAATAATTCGTTACTACGCCATTTAAAGTTCAAATAGTCCATGCCAATCTATTAAATTATTACCTATATCATATATATGATATTTTATATGTCCTCAGGCCATATCCAATACATAAACTGAATAGTAAAAATATACAAAATCTTATCATTTATAGAAATATTTGTAAATACATTTGAATCGGCTCTCTATTGCCGCCCATCGATTACTACAATTTGATTGGTTCATGCAAATTCACTACCGTATACATGCGCCTAGGAACCTCCTACTTCCTTGATACTCTAATTCATTTTTATTTTGTGATTGAAGTACATTTATTACATATAGTATATTTTTATAAGGTTTATAAGTTGTTTCTCCCTCTACAACAATTAGCCATGTGCTTTTTCAAAGTCCTCTAGTTGCATACCATCTGTTGTTAGAGCCAATGAGGTGGACTTCTAAACACGTTACTTAGTAGCTCAGAAAATAAAATTGTTACCTTTAAAGGCATCTAGTTTGGGTATGGCGGGTTCACAGTGGACTGTAAGAGCAGTCTCCTCGTTCTGGTAGGCGGTAACACGTTCAGATAATCAGGATTCACTTGCACTGGCGATGATGAATACATGGGCCCATGTCACAGCGGAGAGATTACACAAAGAAGATCCAAATCTAGATATATAGCGGAGTACTCAACCAATAACTTTTCCTAACTAGTCGCGGTAGTAGTTTAAATTCAAATAAGCGAAGCAGTAATACATTTATAACTTCTTTAAAAGGAGACACAACCGTGTGGCGTCAGGACAACAAGCTTCATCAGGGAGAGGTTACAAGCGGAAGAGAACTGGGAAGCAAAAAGGCGGGGGAAAACAGGGAGAACAGTGCCAACTACATATTGAACTAAACGATCTTAGAGCAGCTGATGGCAGTGGCACGCTAGATGGCCAAACATACTCCCCCCCAAAAACGAACAGTTTTTAAATCGGGTGAAGCAGCAACAAACACTGTACATTGCGGCAGGGCGGTGGGTCTGCGGTCTTGAATACAGTGAGCGGTGTGCAGAGCGATGTGGTGTGAACACGGGAGCGTGATGTGAAGACAAGCGGGGCAGCACAGCACAAGTTGCGGAATGCGCGTAGATGTGAACTGCGGTGCGGTCATCAGGATGTTGCGGCAGAGTGGATAACACAAGGTGGCGATAACGAAGCGACGCGGACAGTCACAGGTTATGCAGGTAAAACCAAACTACTATAACATTGTTGGATTGTTCTAAATGAGGAGGTGAATTTTACTTTGGTCTCTGATAATATTACCAGAGGCGCATTTGATTGTCGCTATTCTGACAAGTCCATCTTTGCCAGGGTGCAGCGCTACAATTCTGCCTAGCGGCCAGCTTAGTGGTGAGGTGTTGATTGATTTGACTACAACCAAATTGTCAATCTGTAAGTTTCTTTTAGTAACCTTCCATTTTGTGTGGTTCATTAGTGTGCATGGATATTCTTTTGACCATTGGCTCCAGAAGAATTGCATCATTTGGTTGCAATGTCTCCAACGGCGAGTTGATAGTATTTCTTTAGTCTCTATCGGTTGTGGTGGTGCGGTCAGGGGTCCACCTACTAGGAAATGGCCAGGTGTTAGAACAGAAGCGGCTTCTGCGGGCTGTGAAGACAGTTCAGTTAGCGGTCGGCTGTTCAAAATGCTTTCTATGCGGGTGAATATTGTGTCAAATTCTTCATATGTGAGAGCGTTGTCTCCAATACAGCGATACAACAGCGTTTTAGCGGATTTGACGGCAGCTTCCCACAGGCCTTCATGGTGGGGTGCGTAAGGAGGGATGAATTTCCAATTTATGCCATGGTTGGACAGAAAACAAGTGACATCAGGGGGTAGTGAATCCAAAAGCTTGGCCAATTCATGCATTTTTCTAGCGGCGGATACAAAAGTTTTGGCATTGTCAGAGCATAGCGTATGAGGCGTACCTCGTCGGGCAATGGATCATTGTAGTGCGGCGATAAAGTGGTTGACCGACATAGAAGACAGAAATTCAAGATGAGTAGCTTTTGTGGCAAAACACACAAATATGCACAAATATCCTTTTGTAGTTTGCGCACGTTTAAGCAGAGATGTCTTGCAGATAAAAGGTCCAGCAAAGTCCCAGCCAGTCACATTGAATGGTTTGTTGATGGTGACCCATTCGGCAGGTAGCGGGGCCATGCGTTGTTGCAATTTTGAGTGGCGAAATCGGTTGCTCAAATTCTCATGATCAATATAAGGCTGCAGAGTCAATAAATGTTTGGGACATTTTCCCGAGCTTAACTCATTTATTTCCTTCTGAAATTTGACCTTTTGCACGACTTGTGTAATGAACCTTTTAGCAATCTCCGTTTCAGAGGCAACAACATCAACAGTAGCAGGAAGTGGTTCACAGTCACAAAATTTTTGAATTAATTTGTTACTATAGTCACAGCGGGCGATCTTGATTCTGTTGATGAAGCGTAGTATATACACAAAAATTCAGCATAATTTTCCGAATTTGGATACACGTTCACAAGCGGGGTATAGCGGGTTTGCTAGCGGTTCATCTTGGGGTAGTTGCAAGAATATACAGCGGGTTTGACTTCATCTCAGGTATTGTTTCACTGACAATGTGATTAGACACAGGAAAATCAACAGCGAGGCATTGAAATGCGGCAGAAGCATGCCACCAAGTATGGCAGGAAACGAGTTCGGTTGGCAGTAGTCCATGAGAAGCAATATCAGCACAGTTGTTAAGCGAGGACACATGATTGAATAGTTCGGGTTTCACTAATTGAGTGATTTGCTGTACACGATTAGCAACAAAAATCTGCAGTTTGTAAGTAGGTGTATTGATCCAGTCCAAGGCGGTTTTGGAATCAGTGTAGAGACGAATTTCCAGCAGGTTGTATTCTGATAGAGTTGGTAAAATGACAGATACGAGTTGTGCTAACAAGAAACAGCCTTTCAATTCCAATCGAGGGATTGTTAGGGTTTTGAGGGGCGCAACATGACTCTTGGCGGCAATAAGACGACAATCAATAAAGCGGTTTTCAACTTCTCCATGAAGGTACAAGCAGGCGGCATATCCTTTCTCTGAAGCATCGGCAAATCCCAACAGTCTAATTGAGGAATGGGAGCAAGCTTACAGTCTTGGTATGCGAATCTGGTGTAATTGGTTGATAGTGGTAACCAAGAATTTCCAATGAGTTAATAGTGGTGCAGGAATTTCATCATCCCATCCAAGGCGTTCAGACCACAGAGTGCGCATGAATAACTTAAACAGGAGAATAAGCGGTGATAGCCATCCCAGTGGGTCATAAATTCGTGCAATGAAGGCGAGTATTGTTCTTTTCGTGCTTTTTTTAGAAAAGGGAGAGATGAAATATCGGAAATCATTGGCAAGTGGACTATACACAATACCAAGGACTTTGGTGGTTGCAGTATCATCAAAAAGGCATTCCTGATTGCTCAAATATTTGGGCGACATATGCTCAATCAACTCAGGTGTGTTGGAATTCCATTTCCTCAATTCGAAGGAGGCGAGTGACAATAACTCATTGAGTTCTTTGATGAGTGAATATGTGGTATTCAGGTCATTGCTTCCGCCAAGTATGTCGTCGACATACGTTTGCGACTTCAGTACTTGACTGGCAAGTGGGAAAGCTTCACCTTCGTCCTCCACTAATTGTTGCAGAGTACGCTGAGCGAGATACGCGCTAGAAGATACTCCATAAGTCACTGTTAACAGTTCAAATTCTTGAATTTTTTCTTGGTGGGTGGGTTTCCAAAATATATGTTGATGCTGGCTGTCTTCAGGTCTCAGCAGGATTTGTCTGTACATTTGTTTGCAGTCTGCAAGGATGATAAAGCGGTATGAACGAAAGCGGGTTAATACTTGGACTATGTTTGTTTGATGTTCGGCTCCAGGCAGCAACACATCGTTGAGTGAGAGCCCATTGGCGTCTTTGCTAGATGCGTTGAAAACAACTCGAATTTTTTGAGTGTTGTCGTTTTTCTTGAATATTGCGTGATGCGGGATGATGTAATCTACAGCGGAATCAGCAATTTCCAAGTGACCTAAGTCACAATACTCATGCATGAAGTCAGAGTATTTGGTTTCAAGTTCATCAGATTGACTCAGTTTTTTCAGTAGTCCTAACTGATTGCGGTATACCTTTCTGCAGTTATTGCACAGAGCGGGAGCGCCAGGTTTGAAAGGCAGTGCCACAACAAACCTTTTTCTCAGAGGTGCGATAAGTAGTGGATTGGTACAGTTTCTCACACAACTCGTCTTTGGGCAATGACTCTTTTCGAACGGGGATGGCCTCTTCAGTTTCCCAAAATTTGTTCATGATGGTGTTGAGCTGTGCTTCCTGTGCAAACATAGTGCAAATGAGCTGCATTTCGTTGAGCGGTGCGGGTGAGTCCTCAATATTCAATCTACCACTTAACACGTAACCAAAGATTGTGGCAAAGGCAGCAGGGTTACCAGGAATAATGGAATTTTCTGAGGATATAAAGATGTTGGAGTATAAATTGGCACCAATCAGTAGGTCAATTTCAGCAGGCTCATCAAAATTAGGATCAGCAAGGTTCAGATGCGCAAACGAATTCTTTAGTGTGGGGTGAAGCAGAAAGACAGGAAGATTGCCAGCAATTTGATCTAATACAAGAGCTTCGGTAGAAAGAGCAATATCAAATTGAGGTTCGGACAATATTCTTAACTGCACAATGCCTTTGACAGATGTCCTTTTTTCAGAGATTCCATTCAGTTGGATTTGAGCGGGCACAACAACTAAACCCATTGCGGTGGCGGCTCGGGTGGTGATAATGGCGCGCATGGAACCAGAGTCCAACACAGCACACAACAAGAAGGGTTGATTGTATTGGTTCAAGACTGTAACGACAGCGGTACCAAGTGAAGCGGAATCATGTGAGGCCTTCACTCGAGTGCAGCCACTAAAAGTGTGTGGTATAGAAGAAGAGAACTGTTTGTTACATATTGTGCACTGGAGGCAGGGCTTGAACTTATGGGCGGAGATGCACAACTGTTGGCTGGCGGCGAACTGGGAGGCAGATTAGAGCTGATAGCCAGGTTTGGTGCGCTGCTAGAAGGTGCATGATAAGAGCTTACTGGCGGTTGCGGTGGGGCAGCGGCAAAAGTCGGCACATGTAGCGGGCTGAAACCAGGAGGAGGCACATGGTGCACGGCGTTTTTGCTGGTACCGGTATGCGGGCGTCCATATTGATTTGGTGCTTGGTGCGGTTCAGCAAACCGATGTTCAGAGCGTTGCTCTTTAAAAAGTAATGATTGAAGATTGTTAGCGTTATTGCACAGAAGCGTATGATGGTGATTAGAGCGGCAATTCTTGCAGCAAATCATTGAGTTGCAATTTGCTTTCTTGTGCTAGTTGATAATTACTTGTGCTAGGTTCAGCTTTAACAGAAATGGGATCTACATATCCAATGTTGGCGCTAATTACTTGGTCATATTTGTGGGTTAGTGCGGTCACTTCCAGAGATTTTTCTTGACTAGCCACAAAACTCAATAAACGGTCAAAAGTGGGAACTTGATCATCTGGTATGGATTCTTCAAATTTGGTGTGGACAGAAAGCGGTAATTTGCGAATGCACATCATGGTAATCAGAAAATCAGCTTGGTTCAGGTTCATGTTAAATAGCGATCGTTTGGCTGAGTTAAGCTCGATAGAGAATTTTTTCAAAGTTTCAGCCAGAGTAGTAGAAGGAACAAAGGTATCGAATTTATTATATAAACTATATGCTTGATACCAAATATTGTTGTATCGTTTGTGCAAGCTGTCATAGGCAGCTTTGTAGCATTCAGCGATGTTGGCGTAATTTTGAACCAAGGTCAAAGCGTCATCACTTAAATATGAAGTTAGAAGATGGTATTTGGCCTCACTGGAATAGTCTTCACTGGTGTGAACAGCAGCATCAAAAACATTTTTGAAAACATTCCATTCATGAGGTTCGCCTAAAAATGTAGGTATCTGCAGCTGAGGTTTCACAAAATTATTAATTGGCAGTTCATTAGCGGTAACAGCAGGTTTAGGAATGGTATCAACCAGCTTGATACTATCAAATCTGGTTTGGAATTGGATTTGCAGTTCAGCAAACTCCAAGATAACTTCCTCAGATAGTGACTCTTTATCTGTTGCCTCATATTCACTCATTAATTTATCGAATTTTTTATCCAGACCAAAATAAAATTCACTACAAGTCATAGGTACTTGTTCATTTTACTTATCAGCTAGAGAAGATATCAATTGGTGCAACCTTCTTAGCTTATTCAATAATGGAAAATTTGCTGCCATGGTTGTTATGAATAATCATACAGAAATAGAAAAATAGGTTACCAGATTGAAATTTACAATAGAAAAAGCTCAGATTAGCGGTCAGAACAGTTTAAGTTAATGGCCGAAAAAGTTCATATTTAACAAGAAATGGTTCAAGATCAATGTTCAAAATCAATAGTTTGTAGATCAATATTCACAATTAATAGAAGATAGGCGGTAATCCTCTACGTTTAGCGGTAAGAAAACACACCGTTAGCGGTAAAAGTTTGTAGCTGACTGTTAGGCACTGGAGTTCAAAACCAAAACAAAAACATTTTGGGGTCTGTTGAATCGGGTGTAAAAGTTTGATAGTTGACAGCTCGATAGTCGATATCATAAGTCACTAATCGATGTTTTCAAATTTTGATACAAGATGGTGGTCAAAAGCGTCCAAATCGAAAATTTACGATTTTCCAAGAAAACTCACAAAGAAACTCTCAGAAAAATTGAAATGAGCGTTTTTACTGTCTGTAGGTCGCTTTTCCTCCAGTATCTGGCTACGGTGGACCAGGTTTCGTGTTAGAGCCAATGAGGTGGACTTCTAAACACGTTACTTAGTAGCTCAGAGAATGAAATTGTTACCTTTAAAGGCGTCTCGTTTGGGTATGGTGGGTTCACAGTGGACTGTAAGAGCGGTCTCCTCGTTCTGGTAGGCGGTAACATGTTCAGATAATCAGGATTCACTTGCACTGGCGATGATGAATACATGGGCCCATGTCGCAGCGAAGAGATTACACAAAGTAGATCCAAATCCAGATATTTAGCGGAGTACTCAAACAATAACTTTTCCTAACTAGTCTCGGTAGTAGTTTAGATTCAAATAAGCGAAGCGGTAATACATTTATAACTTCTTTAAAAGGAGACACAACCGTGTGGCGTCAGGACAACAAGCTTCATCAGGGAGAGGTTACAAGCGGAAGAGAACTGGGAAGCAGAAAGGCGGGGGAAAACAGGGAGAACAGTGCCAACTACATATTGAACTAACGATCTTAGAGCGGCTGATGGCAGTGGCACGCTAGATGGCTGTGGGTGAGTGCGGTTGATTCAAATGGCTTGGCCCATACATCTGTTTACAATAAATGTTTGCCAAGGTGTCTGGCTAGATTCTATGTTATGCAACTTGATCGATCATTAGGTCGCCGATCAGTAGGTATTTTAAGCCTAACCTCAAATTCTCCAATATTTTATATAATATAATATGAATAGCAAGAAACTTTCTATTTCTATTCAGCTGTTCTAATTTTTGCCATGATACTTCATATTATCTAATCTTTTAATAATCGTTATCACATTTGGTGATACTAGACTAGCTATTTCACTTCAGACCTATAAAATTCTTCTAAATAGGGATTTTGCTTGCCCATCATATTTTAATATGTTACACGCTCCCCAGAATTCGAATTCAAAATATTTTGAGAATCAACAATGTTTTTAATACAAATTTTTCCTCCAACATATCAACATGACCTATAAATATTCACCAAAAATGCTTTCAAATATCATAATAATTCGCAGACCTTATCTGCTTATGCCTCCCTTAAATCTCCATCAAAACAATTCCAAAATCCCTCCTTATCAACACAAAAATATCACAAATACAACATCTTAAATACATTTCTTCCTCTAAAACATAATACAATACTTTCAAAACTTCCACTTGCAGTGGTACCAACTTATCTTCATACAATAAACATCTGATTCTCATACAATAAATCTCTTTCAAGAAAACTTCCGAGTAACAATTTTTGGGGCTCATATTTCATTACAATTTCTTGGTCTCCAAATATTAACAATGTTCTATGAATCAGGTACAATTCTTCTTTTTGCTATATATTATTTAGGCTTCTATGGTAACTCGATCAATGAGGTGTCTTGGTAACAACATGGCATTAACAATGATAATAATATTAAAAAACATATAAATTAATATATTAACATTAATAAATACATTAACTACATATATTTATAGCTTCTTGGTTACAATACTTCTCATGAACATATATATGAGAGCTACATACTGGATCTAGTTGGCTTTGGCCAGCTGACTAGTTTTCAAATTTCCGCTTTTTTGACATCATAATTTTCTAGCTTCTATCCCAGCAATACAAGTTAACCTATTTGTCACAATTTCTACATTTCAAGGTAATTTACATATTTTATTTTTCCTATCCCCTCTTGTGCCCTTTTTATATGATGCTGAGTGGGAAAATACATAATTGAAAATTGTTCTTTTGTTTGTTCCAGGCCTCTAACAGTTGGAAGGAATTAAAAATTGTATTCATTGACACGAGGTTCTACATCAATATTAAATTAATTAAGACAGGTCAGTAATTGGTTGATAATGTTGTTTTCATTTGACTTCTTATCATATTTCCTTCATATTCGACGATATTGCATGTAGAATTGTAGTGGTTTTCCCATATCTTTTGGCTTTTCTGCTTGTTGACGTTGCTGTAGGCGGTTAGGTTATCTGCTATCCGTTTGTTATCAATAGATGAGGCTGTCCTAATGATAATTTATCCATCATAAATTTAGAGCCCTGGTATCTGGTATATCCTTTTAAACAATTCCTTGCTTCAATTATGGTAATTCCTTTTAATCTGCTCTTTTCCGATTCATCCTGTAATCTTAATTCATCTTTCCTCTCATTTCCATTCAATATTCTTGATTTTGGTTCATTATAACTCATTATGCTCACGACAATAAACATTTTATATTATTAGTTTTCCAATTATCAATAGTAGATTCTTTTGATAATAAAAATACAATATTTTTCATCAAATCCACAACACAGTCTTTTATCCATATCACAGCTATAGCAAATATTACACAGTATATCAGAACATTTATTATCTCTTTTAATAATATAACCTCTCATCATATAATAGCCAGGTACTTCCATTTTATTTACATTATTTCTTATTTCTTTCACTCTTCTTAGTCACTGTTTATCCTTCATCAATCTCCTTTGGTAATCCACTCCATTATTTTCCCGGCATGAATCCATAATTGCTTTGTTATCAGTTCCATTTTTAATCCATTTACTTGATCCATTTTCCTGGTCACATCGCTGATTATCTTCCTTAAAGCATATGTGCCACTGATGCATGACATCGATTCTCTGTCCTCCATCCTGGTGTCGGTCCAGTGTCCTCCTCCGGCGTTTGAAACGTGCATGTGGTCTCCTTCGGCGCATGCCGTACCTCCCTCATCGCTCCTGCCTCCGGGCCTTGCGATGCATGCTCCTCCGGTCCTGTAGTCCACCCTCCCTATCCTGATGTCGGTTGTCCAGTGTCTTCCTCGGGTGCTTCCATCTCTGGGCCTTGTGGTGGGCGCTCCTTTGGTCTTGCATGTTGTTCTCTCGGTCCTTCCTGGTGTCATCCTTCCCGTCCTTGGTGTGCTTTTGTGAGGTCAATTGATGTGCGGGTGTAGGTTTGGTGTGCGGATGCATGGTGGTGGTTCCTTGTCCTCCATTCTGGTGTTCCTCAGTGGCAGGTTGCTCCTCCTGCGGTGATGGATCGTCGGTGGGGAACAGTATGCTTAATAGGGGTTGTTGCTTACGGTGTGTTTTAATTGCATGGTGGGCGGCGGTTTTTGGTGTTGGTTTCTGTTCTTCCAATAGTATTTCTGGTAAGTTGTTTCTAAAAGTAGTATATGATGCTGAAGTATCTTTATTTTCTTTATCTATTCTTTCTGAGCTTGTATGTGTTATATTGCGAGTATCATGTAGACATAATTGTTTAGATGTAGTCTTCTCTATGTTTAGTGATATATTGCCTCTATGATCAGTATGCTCTTGTTGTGGGTTTATTATAGTTGCATGTTCGGTAGTGTGATCTGTGCTTACTTGTGGTAGTGGCAGGTTATAGCTTCTATTGTACTTATTATGAGTATATCCAGTATTAATGTTCAAACAGTCATGGTCATCATAAGAATTCTTTCAATTTACTTGCTGTGGATAATGGTTTGTTTGGCGATTTTGAAACCTTCCATTATTCCAGTTATTATTCTGTTACTGATCGCTGTGGCGTTCAAATTGAGGAGTAGGTTGGAAGCAATCATATGGTACCGGTTCATAAGCTTGGCTGGTGTACTGATTTATCTTTGAATTATGTTGATTTTGTAAATATGATTGATCTGATCGGTGATTTGGTATTGCCATCACAGATTGTCTGCTGTATAAATGATCTATTAGATGTTTGCAACCAGTTATTGGCTGTGTAGCCAGTGCTGTTCTGACTCGGAAGGGTAGCTTTTTTACGATTATATTTGCTAAAGCAGAATCACTTATTGGCTCATCTAACTGAGCATTTTTCAATTTAATTGTAGTAACAAAATCGATGTATGTGTCGTCTGTCCTTGGATTATATTCACAAGCAATGATGTTGGCTAGTGTATCCATTTGTCTGTCTTTACTCCAATATTGTTCAAGGAAAGCTGCACTGAATTCGTCCAACGTCCTGAATTTGTGATTATGGATCTGGAGAAACATCAGAGGTTCACCGCTTAACAAGCTGGATAATCGAAGATGCCACATACTCCAAGAGGTGGGGTGTTAAGGATTGAACTAGTTTTATTTGGTTGATGAATTCTTTAGGTTGAAGATAGCGGTCTGTATTGTCAAAATTACCTAATTCATTGAAACTGTGCAGTAAATCAAACGTTGCTATGGGGATAGGCTCTACATTCTCGTGCGGAAATTGATGTGCTTGACTTTCGAGTTGTACTAACTTCTCTTGGGCCTGTTTCCAATGACTAGTAGCTTCCGTTTCATCATCTACTACTTTGGCATTTAATTTAGATAAAAATAATTGCCGTTCTCCAACAGCTGTCTCCAATGGATTAAGTAGAACTTTGTTTTGATTGATATCAGAATTTAGGTGAGCTATTTGTGTAGATTTAGTATTCTGTTGTTTATTTATGGGAATAAGTTGACTATTATTTCTACTGTCGAGTTTATGTCCTGTGTTTTAGTTACTACTTGCTCTTGAATTTCTTTTTGACAATCGGCTTTAATGTTTATCGCTATTTTTTGAATTTGCGAAGTGTTTTGTACTGTTAGACTATCTATTCTTTTTATTCAGTTCACAGGTAACTGTATCTAACCTTTCTGATAATCCTGCCGTAATTTTATCCTGACTTTCCCTTTGTAAATTTATCATTACTTTCAACTCTTCCTTATGATTTTCTACTTTGCTATCGATAGCATCTAACCTCCGTTCTATTGACTGTATGGCGTCCGTTGCCTCTCTCAGACCCTGTTTATTGGACTCTTCAATAAATTGCTGTGTTTTCCTCTCTGATCTCCTGCATCATATTACTCATTGAATTTTGTAACATGATAGTGAACATACTGCTAGTTTGTTCCATTATTGCCTCAGTTACTGGGTCTAGTTCCGTATCTGAAAACATGCTTTGTTTTGTCAGATGTGACTCTGCCCCCGGGTATACTGGATCTGCGGGCTGCTCCTTACCCCTCTTGACGTTGATCTCTGCTATCCTCTGGTTTAGCAGTGCATCAGCGGTGTCGATCTGAGTGGATGACAGAGGTTGCAGACTTTGTGGATCGAAAACTATCGACCCAACACTTCCTGGTTTCCTTTCTTGTGGCGTATTGACATCTACCATGATGAGAGTTGATGTGCTGGGAGTCGACAAAGTGGGGTCTGGACAACCGCCGTACATGTATGAAACTTCAGAGTTTGCGGGAGTGTGGTTCATATTACTAATGTGTGTCAAGTGCAATATAAAAAAGTGATGAATAATATGCAAAGGGTGTTTTGTAATGACACAAGGAGGGATTCACAGCGAACAGTTGTATGCAATGTGCTTTGGGTACCAATTATCAAGGTATTTATCACTTAAGTTTTTTGAATCATCCAGTATATGTGGATGGAAGTTGGCGGATGCGGTGCCGGATGCGGATGGCGGTGAATGATCGGGTGAGGTGTCCTCGGGGTCCGATAGACTTGGATTAACCGGGTCGTTTCCTGCCATGGCTTGCAAAAAATAATGCAACAAAACTGTGTGGTGAATGAACGTGGAAGTGTGGATGTGATATATAAAAATAATTAATAGGAAGATCCAATTGAAATCATTATAGCTTCGTAATGAATGAAATACAGAAAATGTGATTCAACAATGTCTTCAGTGATGAAGTGAATCAAATTAGCAATATTGTAAACATAAAACAATGAAAGAATATGCAGAAATAGTGGATATTCAATAATGCAGGTACACCTATTATAATTTATTATTCTTATTATTATAAGTATTTCAATCTTATGAGTTCCCGCCGTAATTATATTTAGGGCTAGTATTTCTCACAAAAGAAAATTTTATAAAAAGCAGTGATGCTCTGCTTGAATTACTCCACAATATATCCGTGACTTAGTTTTACTTCCCCTTTTATACTCTGAAAGGTTTGCAAATACAGTAAATGAGTTTAATCCTCCTTTCCATAAATTTTTATAAATTGCTTTGATATGGACCTAATGCTCTTAAAATAATATGACCTTTCTCATGGTATTTCTTATACCTATGACTTATAATATGAGCAATTTTCAAATAACAACAATAGTGAAATTCTGAGTTCGATTCTTCCTTTAAAAAACTCATCAATCGATAAATTTATTTTGTTCAAAAATTGTGTATGGCATGTCTTGCTGTTCTTTATCTCAGTGAACAGTTGATATTGAATTTGAAGAAATTCACAACCCTGAATTTTTCAAAAAAATTTCCCATTGTCAGCGCTATAGTATACTGGACAACTATATGATCCTCTTAGTCAATTATCCACCTCATCAATGCCTATCACTTTGGGCGCCAAATCATGTAAAGCGGTATTTTACACGCCTCACACATGTATAATCATGTAAAGCTTTTCCTGGGGGAGTCACTCTCACCTCCAAGGATTGGTCGATACACGTATAATGGATCTTGTACTGAGTCACCAGTGTTGAGGTTATAAATTTTGAAAATGCGTGTGTGGATGCTAACTGAATACCAGACTGATTGATTCACTACAAGATTCGATACAATCGTCTGAATCGTGGGAGGCATAAACACTCACTCACCCTTGATTCTTCTTATGACAGATTGTATAATGATGAAATTTTTATAAGCAGTTTTGCGGTTGCTTAACACTGAATATGGAAATCCTGAAACTATTACCTGTGATGAAATAACATATGAAATCATACAGGTCGAGCAAAAAATCCTGATGTAGATAATTTATGGGACTGCCTCTCTAATAAGTTCCGAAGGATTAAGATAGGGTACTGGGACCAGATATCGTTCAGAATATATTTCGAGAACAGAGTCTTGTCGGGTTTTAATTTCTATTGTAGGAAATTATATGATATCCAGCTGCATCTGCTTTACAGTTGACGAATTCGCTCCTAAGTCGAGGTTGGTAACAGATAAAAGCTGATATATGAGGAGGTAAGGACAGAGAATAGGTAATCTTGATCTGACCCCACACACTACATCCACTTAGATCTGTCCCAATATCCAGCTTAATTCAATTATTCCAATGATCGTACTTGATCGGTTCTTGATGATATAGAACGTGTCAGACACAATAATTGACAGGCTTAAGAAATAATCAAACTCAGAACGCGAATTGATAAAGTGGAAATATAATTCAACAAAATATATAATTTGACAGTGCAGATTCAGAGCTTGGATTACAAATTGAAAATAATTTAACATTAACAAAATGATCAAAATTTTTCTTGTAATTGCATGACACCATGCATGATTCAACAGAATTTTATGATTGATAAATTTAACAATTCGTGAAAAATGGTGAAAATGAATTATAAAATATTTTTGAAATTGCTCGGGGTCGTGGTTCTGGCAGTGGAGGATAGCTAATCAACTACAAGTTCTTATAAGTTCTATACCAAATAAATTCTAGGATCTTAATAATTAATAAGCGCTTGTCGGCATGGCCAATGCTTTAACGAAGAAAAAATTTATATTTTCTGCACTGTAATATTTTTTGAAGCGTAGCTTGGGGCCCCTTTCAAATTTAAAACTCACGTGAAACTCCTTGGCAGTCGTGGTTTTCCCTTTAGATCAAATTTGTTTGATCTGTGGCGGGTCCAGGCTTCAGTCTCAGCATGTGTGGAATTTTAATTTAATATCTCCTTCACCAACAGGGAATAATTAAACTTGAAACTCTTAAATTATCGATTGATGAAAAAAATTCACAAATAACAAATAAAATAGCCTAAAATATTGGCTCACAGATAGAACATATAAAATCGAACAAAATTTCACAAATAGGTCTTTGGTAACTTTTAACAAGGTCTTACTGGTGAGGATTTCAAAAGGGAAGTGCCTGTCTTTTTCTAAGCTTCTTGGCAAGAACCTTTTCTCTGAGAATCTCTGTGTAATTAATTTGCATGAAAATTTGCCATTGGTAGAATGATTATGACGAAGGCATGTCGTCAGTGGCAAGCAGTAAAATATAATTCCTTTAATTACAATTATAACTTAATTTGTATAATTCTTTAAACTGCTTAATTCTCTAGATAGAGTTCCTCTATACAGTGTACATGCACTAGCATATATGATAAGGCAGGTTTGTTGTCTGATAGCAGTTTAACATATGATGTTTTCAGATGATCACCCTTTTGGTGCTATTTCTATGGCATATGATTGGCTTAGACTTGCCAAAGAGATTCATTCACCATGTGGTTCAGTTGAAACAATAATTAATAATTTAATATATCTATACAATTCTCATTATGTTTGAAACTGTTATAATTAATTTTTGCTGCTCTTATCAATAATACACTATTCATGCTATGACCTAGTTAGTTACAATAATACTTGACATTATAATATAATTTTGTGAATAATAAATAATTTCAACAATAATACATACATTTTATTTTTCTATTCGAAATTCTTGGTCCTTTATCAATAGTTCTTAAATTTTAGAAATAATATCACAGCTTGCATGAAAACCTGGCATGACATTTTATAGTATATTGAGTCAGTCAGCTGTGTTTGAGCTGCTGCAAAACATCTGATCAATAGTAAAAATTAAAAGAGCAATATTCATAAACGATTTGTTCTCAATTTGCAAAATAATTATAATTTTATTAAATAATTTTTTGAAAAGATGTGTAGTACAGAACGGTACTCTTATCTGATACACAGCTGTTGATAAGGAAGCCTTATCGCTCGGTCGCTAACTATTCGTTTAGCAGATCCTTCATTCTATAAGGTTAATTACAATTTCTCTGGTTAGTTCTCTCCTCTCATGAGATTTATTTAAAAGTTTCATCACATCACCTATATCATATATATGATATTTTATATGTCCTCAGGCCATATCCAATACATAAACTGAATAGTAAAAATTTATAAAATCTTATCATTTATAGAAATATTTATAAATACATTTGAATCGGCTCTCTATTGCCACCCATCGATTACTACACCTTGATTGGTTCATGCAAATTCACTACGGTATACATGCGCCTAGGAACCTCCTACTTCCTTAATACTCTAATTTATTTTTATTTGGTGGTTTAAGTACATTTATTACATATAGTATATTTTTAAAAGGTTTATAAGTTGTTTCTCCCTCTACAACAATTAGCCATGTGCTTTTTTAAAGTCCTCTAGTTGCATACCATTTGTTTACAATAAATTTTTACCAAGGTGTCTGGCTAGTTTCTACGTTATGCGACTTGATCGATCATTAGGTCGCCGATCAGTAGGTATTTTAAGCCTAACCTCAAATTTTCCAATATTTTATATAATATAATATAAATAGCAAATAACTTTCTATTTCTATTCGGCTGTTCTAATTTTAGCCATGATACCTGATATTATCTAATCTTTTAATAATCGTTATCGCATTTGGCAATACTAGACTAGCTATTTCACTTCAGACCTATAAGATTCTTCCAAATAGGGATTTTGCTTGCCCATCATATTTTAATATGTTACAACCCATATAATTATTTTATTTCTGTCATCAATTATCAATTATCAATTTTCTGTTTTTTTTCTCTCAAATATTCATATTAATTAAAACTTTTACAATATTTTCATTAATAAGTAAATCCTTAGTTGAATTAATGAAACTAACGTTTTGGTAGAGAGTTAGTGGGGAGGATATTTTTATTTTTCTCAAAGAATGGACATTGATATGTCCACAGCTCCACCAATTTATGTAGATGCATAACAATATAATTATCTCTAGTTATTATATTACAAATTGCTTTTTCATATCATATACAGTCCAATAATTATTTTCTTAGTCTATATAATGTAATTTTGAATGAAAAAGACTAAGAAATTGTCAAAAAACCACTGATTTATTGATAATTAGAATTATTGATATTTATTGATATTGATTATTAGTTTATCAGAGATTGACAATGGTGTAATAACCGAAACCGGTCTTTCTAATTATCAATAAATCAGTGGTTTTTTGACAATTTCTTAGTCTTTTTCATTCAATATGAATAATTACCACAATATCAACTTCTCAACTACACAAAAAGATATATAATGTAAATTCATCTATTATTTTGCTGTATTGTAAGCTATTGTAATAAGAGTGTATAAGCCAGTATATATTGTAATCTACATAAATAAAGTACTCAATCAATCAATCAAACTATATATCTATATTGCTATACGCCATTTACATATACCTGCCATCAACTTATATGTCATAGCTATATACAAGGGTTACCATAAACCACATTGGGCCATGTGGTTTCTATTGTAAGCAAGTTTCTAGGTAAGAATTAATTTTGTTTCAAACTATTTTGAAAAGAATGATCGTCTGGCTAGGTGGACTGTCCAAATGTATTCTCAATAGTTCCGAGAAACGGTTCTTCTTATTATTCTAACTCTCGAGGGTCCAAATTCTAACAATACAATATGTTCAGAGCACATTGTAACATTAAATGATTGAACAGTGGTATCCATCATTTGTAATAAATGATTGGTGACCTGTTTGGTAAAAGTAATAAAAGGGGGCGATCCACCAGTTCCCACATGGGAACATTGTAAAATTGTTGTTGCGTAGCATTAGATGGTAGAGCAAAAGCAGTTGGTTTTTTTATATTATCAACTAGATGTTTTTTTGAATTTGAAAGGAAAACATTTTTATTAGAAGTCAGATTTATTTTATTGAAATGAAGAAATTTCTGTGAGATTTAAATGTGAATTTTAACATATTTTGGTTTTATAAAATTAGTTATGCTACAACTATTCTAAAACAGAACAATATTAAGGAAGGTTATAAAATTTTGAGCATTTAATCAATTTAAAAAAAAAATTAAAATAAACTTGTTGCCAATGATTCTACAAAACGTTAGACAGAATTGTGTTGGACAGATTTTTGTGTTTTTCATTTAAACCAGTTATCTGACAGTTTAAAAAGCATTTTTCATTCATAATTAATTTGCAATTTCTAAAATCAAAACAATATGGAAAAAATAAAATGAATGTGGAACGATACCGTTATACAGTTGATGTCCATCCTAAATTGCCATGGGGATGTTCAGCCACGGGTCAGCTCGGTCTGTCTCAGGAGGTAGGCGATGAAAAAGTGTGTGAAATTATTCAGAAGAAAAATTTTCCACTAGCTGGCTGGAGAGGAGGCTAGAATGCTAGCCCCACTTCCACCTCTCCTCAACGTTTTTAACTCTGTCAGCCAAAACTGTCTGATCAGCTTTTAGTTTTTAAAGTTGAAAAAAAATATTTCTCTTCTTAAGGAAGAAACTGATGTTTGGGGGTATGTCAAACCTTGTGGTTCCCTCTCCTCCACTGTGTCAGCCGACCATGGATGTCCATTCTTGACTCAATGGGCTTGCTACAAAATGTTTGTACTTTAAAAAATAATTATCAAACTCTTTGAGGTTCCCTTCAGGAACTGTGACAAAGACAATAATTATCAAGTATGGTTTAAAATTATTTCCTAAAATATACAGTATATATAGTAGAAATATCCTCAACCACATATGTTAACCTTATACAGTGTAATTCATTTTATAATAGGTATATCAATTGACTAAAAACAAATTTCCATTGATCCCTAAGTCTAATAGCTCTAATATGTGACACATAGTCAAGAATCATACAATAATATTTTCAAGTATCACCTATTAATCCAAAAAAATTTGTCTAGTAATCCCAAAACTCTAACCTTTCTTTAAGTTCCCCTAATAGGTCTATCTACTCAATTCTCCTATGAAATCTTCTCATCCATTTACCCTTATTAAAAACTGTAACATAAAGTCACTTATTTTTAATAGATGACGTTCTATACAACAATTGAAATTTTGAGAAATAAAGGATAATTATTAAATATTCAGAGTAGAACTTCCTAAAATATATAACATTGATACCAATTGAGTAAACTTATTATACATTTCCCATAACGTATGTAGTAATAGTTCTTGTAATAACAATTGACTACATGATAAAGAGAATTTATTTCCCATTTTCAATAGGTGGAAAGGTCTTATTTATTTTAATTGGAAATTATTCATTGTAATATTCATCTTGGTAGTCCAAAAGATTACATCTAATCTTTCCTTATTTACAATAATAAAATTGAAAAATGATTCTATACTAATGAATTCCATCAATTATTAGAATTCATGATTAATGCAGTGTTGATAATATACTAATGAGTTTCATTAATATTATTAAAATTCAATAATAATACTTTTTTTTAATTATAATATAGTAATCAATAATATCGATTGATAATAATTCAACTATATCAATAATGGAAATTCAATCATATTTTACACGAACTATTTATTCTTAATTACAATCTTCCTATCAGATAATTATTGAGTAAACACATTTTATGATAAAAAATGAAAAATATGTGTCAGTGAATGATATTTGATCAATTATGTATAGAATAATATTCGATAATACAACTTTAAATTAAACTTTATTACATGTATAATGAAAGTTTCTAAAAAATATTTATTCTTGATTGAACGGAATCCTCTTTGTAGAGAAATACTTATAAATAAACATGGCA
Organism: Nilaparvata lugens; assembly: GCF_014356525.2. NCBI lineage: Eukaryota > Metazoa > Arthropoda > Insecta > Hemiptera > Delphacidae > Nilaparvata > Nilaparvata lugens. The sequence goes on from NC_052507.1 coordinate 57,086,511, forward strand.
ATGTATTGTGTGTACATAAAAAAACAAGAATAGTCTAATATAGATATAAGTACACATTTATAGTACGAATAATTATGTAATAAATCAATCAAATCAAATGACACAAAAATCCTTAACAATTTTTATTAAAAATGAAAAAAGCGATTTTATTTTAATTAATCAATCTTGTGGTGTTGATTGTGAAAACTATACATAATTTCAATCCTTCAACTCCACCATTTGAATGGCGGGCTTCTGTTAAGATTTTTGGATAATCAGTAGCATGTGAATCTTCAGTAACAAGTATAATAATGCCAAAGTGATTATTCCTAACCAAGCATAAATAAAATAGAATGCCATGGAAGTGGAATTAAAAATATCATGCCAACTGTTTGTTAGTGTTACTTTCTCGAATAAATCTGGAGCTCTATTATTATGAATAAACAGAGTAGCATTCCAGTAATCTTTAGAAATATCTGAGAATTTTTAAAAATGCGGATTGTTATGGGGCTGGAAGGAATCTATTTTTGGTGATTTAATATTTAGCCAGTGAAAAGGTAAAAAATGTTGGATTTTGGGAATGATTGGTGACGGGAGTCACAAGGAAAGGTTGTTCTAATTAATGTCTTATTTTTGTACTGTAGCTCACAGCTGCACGGGATAGATATAAATGTAGAGTTCCTGGAAGATTGGTAGATAATATGTGATCTTCCCCTTCTTCACATTTGATTGTGGTTCCTGGCTGGTTGTTTGTTACATAGAACTCCGTCGGCGATACTTCTGTAATCTCAATATTATCTGTGCTGCTTGTGCAGGAGAACACACAAAACTGATGTAGCTGCTGAAGAGTTGATGACGCTACTAAATGTTCTGTACACTTTGATGATAATTTTCCCGAATGTTGTTGTCTAGGTAGATAGCAAAGCGTTGTTGTTTGTACTGGACAAAGCTCCAATTGCTTCCCAGTTAGAACTTGAATTGTGTCTCCGCTTTCCGCTATTATCATTTCATCTCTGGGTAGCCAACATGATTGATTTTTCCAGAATAGCGGGGATGGAATGTATTTAAATAATGCGACGTTAAATGTTTTTGTGATGAATGGAACTTTCAGTGTGATTGTCACATCTTCCTATGTTATTTTACATGTCGTTACTGGTAGGTGGTAGAACTGATGATAATCTTCTATGTTAACTGCTATACGTTGATTTGTTGAATCCATATTCCTTTGAAATTGTAAGAGTTCTTTCTTCAAAAATTCAGGTTTGATGACGTTTGAAGGGAGTAATTTCTGTTGACACCTCTCTTTAATTGATGTGATGAAATTTCTTCGAGTCAGGATATATAAGTCGGAGTAGAGGTGAAAAGTGTAGCCAATTATTAGATTGTAGAGTGATTCATCTGCTTCTAATTTGGACATCATTTCGTTTTGGAGTTGAAGATATGCTGTGTGGGACTGGTTGGAGATGTCTTTAGTGAAGGAATTCAATTCCGCCGTCACTTTTATTAAATCTTGGTGGTCCCCTTTCACAATACTTTTGAATGCGTTGAGGAGGTCTGTCAGGTGCTGTTCGTTGAATTCAAGTCCATGAAGCTCCCCGTCAGTTGCGGTACCGCAGCAGAAGTGCAAGAAGTTTCCTATTGCATCAATGGACCTTGTAGAACGATTATATTGTGTATTTGATAATGTCTGTGGTTTATTGGTGTAGAGAGTGTAGTCCAGGTGCTCATGTTTGATGATGTCATTTGTTGAATTATATAATTGCTCTATAATATTTGCGATAGAGCAATCAGCGTATAAACATTTCGGTAGAAAGACTTTATCTGCTTGAAGTAGAGTCATCTGCGCCGTTGGAAAGTTCATTTTGTAGCTGAGTGGCACAGAAGCTTGATAAACGTGTACATGAGGGATTGGTTGGAGAATAACTCCTGAAAACACCTTGACAGCTGCCGTTTCCATGAACAATATTATCAAAGACATCAGGGAAAGGGTATGAGGAAACATAACTGAGCGATGGGGTCTGGCTTCTCAAACTTGATAATAAGCTATTTATGATAAGTTTATATTGATTAATTGTTCTGCATCTAGAATTACTATTTATTTTTAATTCAATTTAATTAATTCATTATTGTTATTGAAGATCCGCCACTGTTATTTGAAACATATATACAGTCATAATATTTTTTTCTAATTTAAAATTTGTCCTATTTGTTGTGTTTCTAAAAATTAATTTTACCTGGAAAGATTCTAATGTAACATACGCTAGCTAATTCCAATAGTGAAATTTACTATCACTCATCAATACATTCATATATTAATTATTATTCACTCATTATTACTTGCATATAAATAATAATAATTATTATATACAAAAAATGTCCAGTCAATAATCATGAATATACCATTCAATGTTTAAAAAAATTAAATATAACTTAATAAAATTAACTTACAATATTTAGGCTAAGAGCAAACTAAAAAAAAAGATAAAAATGAAATAAATTAATACTTAAACATAATTATACTGAATTTACTTGTGTGATTGTTGCGTTGACCGCTCGTTCACCGGCTTGTCGTTCGCGTATCGCACGTAAGTCGTAAGTCGCTGATCGCACGGGTCTCTCGGGTTTTGAGTAGCTTGGTCTCGCTGTCCAAGTCCTATTCGTTCGTCAGCTCAGGCGATTCGTCGTCGTTCACGTAGTCTCTGATCCGTGTGATTTTTGAAGTCGCTTAGTTTCGTAGTCCAAGTGCTACTCGATCGCCGGCTCTCTGGCGACTTGTCGTTCACGTAGTCGCCGATCCGTGATTCTGTAGTGGCTTGGTCTCGTAATCCAAGTCCTACTCGATCTGCAGTTTGGGAAGGAGGCGCAGTGTAGTCGCTTATCTGTTGCAGCAGGTTGGCGCCCCGTTACTGCTTAGTAGAAAAGTTCTTAATCTGTTGACGAAATTTACAATATATTATTATTAAGATCTAATTTTATTCTCCAATAAAATGTACAACGGAATATCACATAATTATTAAACATTTTAATCTTCATTTCTATCAACGTTTGAACTCTTTCCACTGTCGGTCTTTGTTTAGAGTGGGTTTCGAACTCCCTCACTCTACGGTATTTTGCCCGGCGCCAATCAATTACTATGAATTGATAAAATAATTACTTTACTATAATTTCACTCACTGTGTGGATACTTATATTTCACTCACTGAACTAATAATAGTATTGAAGAGAAAGATAAAGATAGATAGATCAGGGTCGTGTGTAAGGGAATGTATAAAGTGAAAGGCAAAACAAAGGTTAATTATGAATTTATTAGTAAACTTTGAATTTAAGAGAATTTATAAAATTGATTTAAGTATAGTAATGATTCAAAATATACAAGATTATGGAGTTTTCGAAAGTACTACAGTTCAAGTTTAATTTTATATAAAATATATATAATATATATTATATATATATATATATATATATTATATATATATAATATATATATATATATATATTATATATATATATATATATATATTATATATTATATAATATATATAATTATATAACAAACAGTTCCTATTTTAACAGGTTACTTGAAAAGTAAGTTATTGAATCAAAATATTGAACAACTCTAGTTGAAGATATGATTATAGTCAAAAATAAGAGAATTGATAAATTTTAAAGAATGAATATGATTAGGGGAGCCTTGCTTTAAAAAACTATTATTTGTGCTTAGAAGAGAATTTCAACTGTAAGCTTCAAGAAATTAATTAAGATTGTGTCTTTAGATATGAATTTAAAAAGAAGTAATAATTAAGTTTGCTCTTTACTATAATGCTATAAAATTTGATATACTTATTTGGGCTTTTCAGGGTGGGGTGGTGTGGATTTTTAAATGAGAAAAATTGAAAATTCTAAATACAATCTTTACCTGGCTCAGTCAATTCCCTATAGGATAATTGAAGTCTGAGACCAAAAACTCACTCCTACACTGAACACTGTCCACAATCCAAGAGACTCACAGCAACTAACAGCAACTCCCAGCAACTCACAGCAACTAACTGCAACCACGGAATAAGCATAAAGTGTTTCTTTCCTCTGTGCTGCAACTAACTTGCAAGGCATGGTCTGCCTGTTTATATACTAGAACCACGATTTTCCACCCCTCATCACCCTTATAAATCTAGTATGGCAAATACTTCAATAATAAATACATGAAATGAACAAAATACGATGTCATACAGTACATCATTACAATCGAGTTGAATAAATCAAATTAATAAGATACCAATCAATTACTACTTAATTAATTAAGCAGGTTTCTTATACTCATTGTCAACATGTTTCAATCAAATATTCCTAATTTATTCTATTTATAAATTTGACCTTAGCCTATGAATTCGGATTCAACTAACTTAATTAGCATATAATAATTATTAAATTATAATTCATTGTACAACATTATTTGTTGAATACTTTATACATATAGCCTAATCTACTTCATGACCTAGTTTATAAATACATTTACTCATATATCATGTTTATCGTTTTATGTGATCACCATTCAAATAATTGATCATCAAATGATTGCTTCAATAATACATACTCATATGCTGACCACGTGGTAAAATTGTAGCATATGCTGACCACGTGGTTACATTGAAAACTACATATCTATATTTACTTCTCTCCTAACTATATATCTATATCGCTATTCACAATCTTCATTTACCTGCCATCAACTTATGCTATAGATATATACAAGGGTTAACACACTACACAGTGGGCCATGTGGTTTCTATTGTAAACGTGTCTGTGACTGACGTTACTGTTATCATATATTGTTAGCAATTTTCTATGACAGAATGATTTTGTTTCAAACTATTTTGAAAAGAATAATGACCCCAGCGTCTGTTAGGTAGGCTATTCAAATACATTCTCAATAGTTTCGAGAAACGGTTCTTTTTATTATTCTAGCTCGTCAAGCGTTCATATTCTAAAATACAATATGTTCAGAGCACGTGTTACAACACATAACAGAAATCTACAATTTTTAAATTTTGGGAGAGCACGTGGTCGCCATTTGTGGCTCACGTTGTCTCTCTCATAGTAGGGCTTCAACCTGTTGAACGGTTACAATTTCATGGAACGGTTGTCCACGCCTCGAGTTAACTATTTCGAAGTTCTGAGGAGACAATCTTTTCGTGACTTTGAAAGGTCCACGGTAAGGGTGATTCAATTTTTTACTGGAGTCTGGTTGTGCTTGAGGGTAGGCAACTAGAACATTTGTTCCTGGTTGGATACTCAAGTCTCTGTATTTCTTGTCATGGGTTTCTTTCTGTTTCTCCTGAACCTTACTCATAATTTCAGGCAAACTTTTTCTGATTGCCACTAGCTCATTGAGGACATGCATCCTCGTGGAACAATTTCGTGGAACGGTTGTCCACGCCTCGAGTTAACTATTTCGAAGTTCTGAGGATACAATCTTTTCGTGACTTTGAAAGGTCCACGGTAAGGGTGATTCAATTTTTTACTGGAGTCTGGTTGTGCTTGAGGGTAGGCAACTACAACATTTGTTCCTGGTTGGATACTCAAGTCTCTGTATTTCTTGTCATGGGTTTCTTTCTGTTTCTCCTGAACCTTACTCATAATTTCAGGCAAACTTTTTCTGATTGCCACTAGCTCATTGAGGACATGCATCCTCGTGGAACAATTTCGTGGAACGGTTGTCCACGCCTCGAGTTAACTATTTCGAAGTTCTGAGGAGACAATCTTTTCGTGACTTTGAAAGGTCCACGGTAAGGGTGATTCAATTTTTACTGGAGTCTGGTTGTGCTTGAGGGTAGGCAACTACAACATTTGTTCCTGGTTGGATACTCAAGTCTCTGTATTTCTTGTCATGGGTTTCTTTCTGTTTCTCCTGAACCTTACTCATAATTTCAGGCAAACTTTTTCTGATTGCCACTAGCTCATTGAGGACATGCATCCTGTCTTGCTTGATTGCACTCGGCAGGAAGGCTATGTCTAATGGGCTTAGTGGATGGAATCCGTGGAGTAGGTAGAAAGGAGGATAACCCAGAGAACTTTGCTTTGAAATATGATAAGCAAAACAGATGTGACGAATATTGGAATGCCAGTTATTTTGTTTAATGTTCGAATAACACCTAAGCATTGTAACAAGCGTGGCATTATAACGTTCTGTTACACCCTGAGTTGTGGGAATGTAACTTGATCCAAATTTTTGGGAAACTTCAAGTGATAAACACATCTCTTCGGTAAGTTAGGCTTTGAAATTTGTACCATTGTCGGTATGAATAGTTCTGGGTAGACCATACAAAGAGGCGAAATTCAAAATGAAAGTTGCTGTATGTTTAGCGTCTATCGCAGTAGTTGGTTCGCAATACGCAAACCGTGTTGTGCGGTCTAGTGCCACAAAAATATATCGTGACGACTTGTTTCTGTGGCTACTTGAGAAAAAACTAATTCTCTAAATCATATTGAGAAAATCAAGGCAGAGGCAGCAAACTATCTCGAAATATAATAGTTATCAACATTACCGCTAACTGATAACAATATCAAATTGAATCAGTCTCTTCCAGTAAACCAATTGAGTTCATATTGCTTATTATATTATTTGTTCCATTGATTTGTAAAATTATTATATTAAAATCACATCTATAGGTTAGTGGAATGTCGTGGTAAACCTAACCTAGAACGTGCGAACACTTGGAACACCAATATAGAGTAGAGATCGTTCAGACCTGCTTATTGTATAATATAATGTGATGGCATGTTTATTTATAAATTATTATTTTTCGTTATTGTGTTAGAAAAAAGGAATCTATAATAATAAGCTAATCAAAATTATTAGCACAATTAATGAGTTTATTTTTGAAAAACAAATTATAAAAAAGATATAGTATTCTGATGTACAATAATAGCAAAAAGCTTCAAATACTCTTTGTATGTAAGTCTACATTGACAAACGGTAATATTTAATTTAATAATATTTATTGTTTGGATTATCAACAAATAAATATTTAATAGAAGCGATCACGCTAGATTTATCCCTCTTTGCACGAACAACCAATCAGAGGATAAAGAAAAGGATACCAAAATTTGAATTGTTGGGATGCAACACAGAATGTCGAGATCTCTGTCATTGTAATTTTATGTATTATTATTAATTCACCTACACTGTTGGAATTGAACTGTATTTTGAAATGATTGAATTATATTCATGTTTTAATGTATTTATTCGTCTTGTAAGTCAGGGAATTGAATGTAAACAAAGGAACCATTTTTCATAAAGATATGACGTGTGCATTACGTCACTCAGCTACAACCAATAGCAATCATCCTATGCAAATTAGAAACAAAGAGATTCCTAGAATTGTGAATTGAATTCGGAAGAAGAAGATTTAGGCTGTTCTAGCACTGACCTTGCCCTAGTCACACGTTTTGAGTAAACTTGCATTCTTGTTGAAAAATTCTATGTAAATTATTTTTAGCTGTTTATTTGTGAATTGAAATGTTATTGTGAAGTTCCTTTCGTTTGTGGAGATAATAATAAACGTAAAATACCCGATTGAATCTATATGAATCGCAGAGTAATATACCAGCAACACGTTCTACTTGGAGGCCAGAAAATCCAGCACATGGCAGAAGAATAATTATTTGCGAACCACGGAAAAAAGGAAAACATAGTCGCGTGAGTGTTCTTCTAGTAAATAATTATATTGAGGCCCCATCTACGATTCATTAATGGTCATGACCAGATTGTAATCAGGGGAAATCCAACGTTAATCCACATTATAATAATCATCATTAAATTAGATCAATTTATAATAATCTGTCTATCGACCAAGCTATTCCAAAGCAGAACTCACAACCCTGTAATTATTATTTTAACATACATCTTCTTTCAATTCTTGAATCATTATTAAATTGTAATCTGTACATGTCTGGTATTGTTAAACCAGAACACGTTATACTGATCATCATCATTAACTTTAAAAATTATTATTTACTATCTGCTTGTCTTGAAAATTGTCAATATATTGAAATAACTGAGCATATCTTCCAGTTCGTTTCTTTTCTGAAAACCTTGATATCGTCTTTGACACGTTACCATTGGTATTGTGATAGACTTCATATGATCAGTGTAACAAGTCGGGAATTAATTGAGTGGAAGGTTGTGGATGGTTGCTAATGTATCAGTGGGTCACTGCGGGATTAATAAATATAATTCTGCTCACATTTGCTTTCACATTGGTCACTGTCGGCGACTTAGCTTATAATTCCCAGACTAAATTAAACAGTGTATGCAGCATTTTGCAGGATTTAAGTCAATGTAGTCCAACACTGATGGGATTAGATTCTGTGCTCGAACCCCTTTTCGAAATTATATTTATTTAATAAAGTATTCATCATCAATTCTGATAGCGGTAAGAGGCACAATCAAACATGGATTTGTGATCTATATCTTTGTTCGGATTGCATTGGCTCTTTATCAGAACAACAACCAGGTAATAATTTCAAGATCGCTCTATTTTAGCTCAATATTATTGGAACACTCCAATCCTACATCTGGGATAAACTACAGATTCCTCAACCAAATAAATAAATTCTCAGGTCCGATATTACACAGAGGGGCATATATTCATGTACCCCTAAAAATGAGCACTTTCATAAGATTATCTATTTTTTGTGTGGTCCATGCCCTCCCTGGAGCTAGGTCCGCCACACATGACGCTTCAACGAGGGATAGGATCACCACAATATTTATATCTGCCACCCGATAGCGATAAGGGCCCTACCGCATCAATACAGACGGTGCTTAGTGGTTGATCCGTGATTGCTATTGGGCGCAGTAGCCCTACTGGCTTTTCTCTGCTCGTTTTGGAGATTTGACAAGTTGGGCAAGATTTAACATAGTCTATTACATCTTGGCGCATGGATGGCCAGTAGTACTTGTATTTTATTTTCGACAAGGTCTTATCAATCCCAAGGTGAGCACCATAATTTATATTATCATGATATTGCTTTAGTATTTGCTGAATAGCACTACCTGGTACTGCCAAGAGGTATTGCAGCCCTGTTTTAGTTTGCTCTTTATAAAAGAGAATATTATCGCGTAGGGTATAGTTGCGTGATTTTCGCGCAATTATTTTATCTGCTTTATCTAGATCAAATTGAGCATTGTATATCTTACTCAGGAAAGGATCCTGTTTTTGCAGTAATCCTATATTAACAGTCAAAATATTGTTTATATTCTGCCATTCTTTTTCAATTGTTTTTTCTATTGGCGCTCTGGAGAGGGCATCAACTAATTGTAACGATTTTCCAGGCTTATATACAATTTCAAAGTCGTATTGTACCAATTTCGCAGCTAACTTCGCTAAGCGTGAATTTGGTTCTCGTATGCTTTTGTAATATTGAAGACTTGCGTGATCAGTTATTACTTGGAAATGTTTGTTAATGATTAGTGATCGAAAATGATTCACACTGTAAGTTACGGCAAGCATTTCTAAGTGAGTGGCGGACCAGTTTTGTTCATTGTTAGTAAGTCTGCGAGATACGTAAGCTACTGGTTTTATTATACCATCTGTATCTTTCTGTGCTAAGCAGGCAGCGATCCCTATGGAGCATGCATCCGTAATAACATACGTATCTTTGTTATCACAGAAGTGGGATAGTATTGGCTGTGTCATTGAACAATTTTTCAAGTCATCAAACGCTTTATGGTGGCTCTCGTGCCATTCAAATTTGGCGTCTTTATGAGTCAATTGTGTGAGAGGGTATGCTCTTTTGGAGAGACAGGGAATGAATTTCCTATAAAACGATGTAGCTCCAAGGAATCTTTTAACTTCAGTTACATTGGTAGGTTTGGGCATATTTTTTATAGCCTCTAGATTTTCCGGAAGTGGCGAAATTCCCTGGTCTGATACCATGTGCCCAAGAATTTTCAATGATTTATAGCAAATTTTGGATTTTTCGGGGTTTAATTCCAGATTTGCTGCTCTCAGTCTTCTAAACACTTCTTCCAGATGTTTCTTGTGGTCATAAAGTGTAGAAGACATGATATAGATATCGTCAATGTAAATAAGAACGGATTTGTAAAAGATGTCTGAAAATAAGTGTGTCATTCCTCTCATGAATGAGTTTGGGAATAAATTCAACCCCATAGGAGCGCATTTGAAACTAAAAAGTCCTAGAGGTGTATTAAAGGCTGTGAGGTGTTTCGACTTTTGAACTATCCTCATGGAATAAAAAGCTGAAGTTAAATCCAGGGTTGAGAGGAATTTTGCAGAACTTAAGGCTTCCAATATTGTAGAAGGATTTTGTGCCTAAGAAGATAATTAAGATAATTTTGAATAAAATTTAGAATTTAGAAATAGGCCGGCACATCTAGAAATACTGAGTCTATACCGAATTCATGCAGGTGAACGGCTAGAGTCAGAAAACTTCAATTAATCTTGCCATGCCTGATTTAATAGGTTTATACTATAGAATAACACTACAATTTGAAATAATTGAAAAATACAAACATTTCAATAAACATTGGCAACTAAATCGAACAACAGAAACAACAATTTCATGTTACTTTGTTGACATTCTTCATCTGATTCGGGGGCGCATTACTATCCCCGTTTAGATAGCAATACGTCACAAAACCAAACAATATCAGTCATCAAATAACAAATAATTAACTTCAACATAAAATTACTCAAGAAAGAAAAGCCCGTTGAACCCAAATTTCGTCGATAGTAACCCATATAACCCATTTCATAATAATTTTGAATCCCCACTTTTGATTGACATTCTCGAATGAACCTTTGTTTCACTACACTGCACTTTCGTTGTTTGTACGTTGCTTTATCGTCGGGGTTACAGTACCTTGTTTTTGGCGGTGAGCTTTTACCGGTTGAATTGGCTTGACGGCGACGTCCTCTTACGTCCCTAGACCTGTCGTCTGAACGGGTGTCTTGAAGCGGTGTTACATAAAGTTGCGGAACCAAGGGGTGGTAGTACAAGAAGTTGGTTTGGGGACACACATGAACCGCTGTAATAAATGTATTACAGCATTAATTTCTAACTCTTCCTACAATTCATCAAAAGCTAAAACAGGAGTTATCTATTGATTACAATTAATTAAATTGTTTCATTCTTTGAATCCTCATTTTATATAGATTTTTATCTTTAAACTACTGATTCTTTTTATCAGAATTAATGGATCTTTCTTCACAAATAATTCAAATTGAAATGATGCTAACTTATATGATATTTTCGTTTGGGTGCGAAATCAAATATAATTTTTCATATAGTAGCTCGGCTAGTATTGTTGGAAACTTGTGCGCCAGCCAACATTTATTTTATTTATTATTTATGAACTATAGACGCAATCCAAGTGTAAATAACGGGCATTCGCCCAAAACTGCTCAGAACCTTAATTAAAAATGAACATTCCAGAGTTTATGATTTGATTTACCTACAAATACAAGTCCAAAAACTAGTTTCAACTGAAATTATGAATTTATCACCTAATAAAACAAGACACTTTATAACACAATAAAAGAAAAAATATTGAAAATTTCACTTTAAGGAAAGATAATGTTTGCCTTATAAGATTCACCTTTAATTAAATAAAATTAGTAAACACATAGAAAATAATTTAAATTGTATTAAAATTTGAACATTCATTAATATTAATTTCCTGGAGAAGAAAAACTTTCTTCTTCATCTATTAAGATTTCTATCATAAAAATTTACTAAATCATTCAAAAGCCTTAATGACATAAGAAAACAGAGTCTGAAAAATATAAATTAAAAAATGTCATAAACTCAATATGAACAATCTTAAAAGTTTCATTCCAATTTAAAGGCTATCTTCCTGACTTTCAGCAATACTCTACGATAATATATCTCCAGAAACAATAACTCAAATGTAACGTAGCTGAAAACTTTCTATACTTCTTTAGAAAAAAAATTATAATCTGTTCCCTTCAAGTTGGGATTTACATCAATTTTTTGAGTATAATGAATTATAATATCTATATTTTTCTTTACTTTGTTTTGTTTTTGAATGTTATATACTGATTCAACGAGAAGATCCTGTGTTATAGTATTCTCTGTAATACTTTTCTTAATATCTTTAATATTTGAGCGTTGAATACTTATGTATCCAATGCATGCTCTAATTTTTAAAGAAACCATTCTTTGTGAAAAATTGTAGGAAATGAATTTCATTTCTGTTTCCATGACTTCCTGAATCGCGAAATTGATTTTTTCTCTATTAAGATACATCTCATTTGGTGTGAAATGGAAGCTCACTTTTTCTTGTACATTCCAGATGTTTCTCACTGAAAATTCAGTGGAGTAATGAGATTTTATGATTACATCCGTCGGTAACCGAATAGATTGAGATTCATTGAAATCTGTATTGGTTACAACAGATTCATTAACAATGGGCAAAAATTGCGCTGTATAAGCTGTCTCGCTGAGAGTTCCGAGTGATTGCCCACTGGAAAAAATCAAAGTTTTACCTGACGTGTTGAAAACGTCAATTTGATAATCTTGCTTCGCGATTGTTCTTACTTGGAAACAAAGGTCTAAGGACTCACTATCTTTGCATAAGGTTTTATGCTGAGGATTGAAAATCCTAAACACATTGTCTGTTGGAAAATTAGACAATAGCAAGGGAATAGGATATGATTCGGCAGGCTGTATTCTAATATCTTTTTCCGTTTAAAGTGAATACGACAGCAATTGGACTTTCTGAATGGGAATGAGATACTGTCTCTTCACTCGTTCTCATGGGAATCGTTGGATCTTTGTTCAAAATAATTTTCTTACAAGCGAAATCAATGAGAACATTATTTTCTTCCAAGAACCGATTTCCTAAGATTATGTCTTTCGATAACTCTTGTACTATGAAGCATAATTGAGAAAAGAGTTTTTCTTGAATTGAGAATTTAACTTCTGCAATTCCAAGGAATGGAATCTCTTTTTGATTTGCAGCGTACAAAATCATGTCAGGTTATTCTATTACGGTATATCATTTTCTTGTACCAAGTGCTTTCTGGATAGTGATATATTTGATCCAGTGTCAAAAAGGATGATAATGTTTCGTTTATTTGACATGGCTTTAATGTGGACAGCCGAATCTATTTGATCGCATGCTTCGGTGATTTTGGAGCTGGAAGGATGTTTGTTTGACAATATGATTGAGGGTCTTGTATTAGATGTATCAGATTTTCTATTTTGTGAATTATTTCCGGTTTCTTTTCCATTGTGTTTAACGGTTTGTTATCGATGGATATTTATGTATCATATTGAGTTGGAAATCTTTGAGGCTCGCTATTTCGTCATCTTGCGAGAAAGCTTCTAGAGTTCTGTACTTCAAGTAATAGTATAAGACATTCAAAAATTTTTCTACATTTGTGCAGAGATTGTGTTCTTTTGACTTTTCTCCTATGCGTATCACTCTTTTGATAGTCAGGTGTGAGTTGTTGGGGCCTTGAGGTGATAATTGTCGAACTTCAACTTTTTTTCAACCAATCTTGTTATTCCTCTGTTAAATGGGCCAGTGGTTTCATTTTCATCATAGATATAGAAATTCCTTGTTCTATTATCACTATCGTCGCATTATCGGTTTGCTTGTGGGTTATGAAAAAAATCCATAAGTGGCGCAATGTTACATTTTTACTTATCCATTGTGGTAGTGATTCGTCATCAGAGTCAAGTAAATCATGTGTGATTTGATCATTGAATACCTGAATTTGAGATGCAATAGGGAAAGCATAGTTGTTCATTATGTAGTCGATAATGTGTGACAAATTCAATTTATTCATATTATTTCCATGCATAGGGGTTGTTGTAGTATTTGGGATTTAATTTTTAGTTGGGTCTGTGTTGCATACCTGTTTCAATGGTTCTTGCTTATGATTTGGAAGATCCGATTTATCAGTTTTTTTTTCACGTATGTGTGTTTTCCATTATTCTTAACATCGTGAGATTCCTGCCTGGTATCGTGTGATGACGTGATAATTTTACTATCATTTTGGGTGTTGACGGGTTGACAAGATTGTTTTGATGCAGCTAGAGCGTAGGTCATAGTATTCTTTTGCTCTTGAATTTGTTTAATATTTACAGGACATCCGTTATTCACTACGCTCGTGTTTTTGGATGTCCTATTTATGCGTTTTTTAATTGGCATTTCTCAATTTATTGTAATAACAACTATCTGTGCTGTGACCCTCCTTGTTACATATAGCACACGTTACTTTCTTTTTCTCTTCTGGGTTGGTGAGACCGTTATGAAAACAATCTTTTGTTGTGTGATTGGTATAATGGCAAATTTCACAAGGTGTTTTATTTTCAGAGGTGCGCGCTTGTTCCTGTTTGGCTGTTTATTGTAGCCGTTTTGTTCTCTGCGATTTATATTAATTTTCTGAAATCCCTGTTATGATCTATTATAAGCCTGTTGGTTGGGATTCTGGTTTCTTGTTGTGATTTGATTGTTATTTTGGTTGAGGTAACCAGTTTTCTGATTTCCATGAAATCCCTGGTTCTGTGTTGTTTCTGGTTGGTTGTTGTTAGCTAGACATGTCATGTTTAATAAATGAACGTGTTCAGTTTGCTGGATTAATTTCTCCAATTTTTCTGTTAGTTTGTCCATTTTTTCGGTTTGGACTTCTGGTTTTTGAATTTGTTCGAAAGTTTTGCCGATAGGCTGTGTAATCCCTAGCCGATCATCTGTCATGAACTGGGACAGTTCATATTTTTGAATGTTTTCCTCGAGCTGTTTCATTGTGTTATTTGGTAACATGCACACTTTATCGAGTATGTGAGGTAAAAGTCCTCGCATTATGTACCTCACTTTTCGCGTTTCACCCATTTGTGGATCTATTTGTCTACACAAAAATTGTATGTGTGCCATGTAATTCTGTATTGTTTCTGAACGAGACATTTTTCTGTTTGCAAGTTCGATTTCGAGTTTTTCAATGTGTGCTACTGGTTCAAAGTATTCTGTCATTTCCTTTTGTACGTTTTCGTAATTTAAAGTATCCTGTGTTTGTAATCTGTCACTTATAGTGTCAAAGTAGTGAGCGGCACTACCTTTTAGATAGAATGGTAAGTAGAGTAAGGAATCTTCTGAACTCCATGATAGGACCATGCCTTTGAGGTCCTATTAAAACTACCGAAAAAGTCATGTATGTTTTCGTGTGGTGAGGCAGAATAGGGTGGTGGTGTGATAAAAGGCCTCTTTCTGTCAGCTATTTCGGTTTCTGTATCGGAATTTTTTTCAAGTGTTCCGGTTGGGATGCAAGAATTCGTATAGGTATTAATTGTTTCGGTTTGAGTGTAAGAATCTGTAGTGAAACTTTCTGTTTGAGTAGATGAATTTGTTTTAATTGGTTCAGGGGGAAAAAATACGTTAGTTTTGCTGGCAGAAGGTGTTAATAGTTTATTTGGTGTATTTTCAAGGCTTTGTTCTCCTGCGCTTGCTAATCTGAAATTTCTTCTTAGGTGGTTTTCAAGGACATATAAATCGGGATAGCTATCTTTTAACGTATCTGAAAGTGGGACTCGATCTATAATGTATTGAATCGCTCTATCACGCTCTTTCTGATATTTTGAAATATCATTGGAACTTTCTTTAATAAGACGAAGATTTGAGCGGACAAACTCAAGATCAGCGTTAGCAGGAATATAAAGGTTGTATTCCTGCGATAATTTTTTTGCTGTTTCCAAATTAAGTTTGGAAGTTTGAACAGTACGCAAGTCAGTTAGGGGAGTCAGTTAGTCTTATAGTTGAGGACATATTTCCTAGCACAATTCATAAAATCGAGATACATTTTATATAATGTATAACATGCAGTATAGCAATTGATCTAGGTCAGGCACGAAACAATAGAAAGCAATAAAATACAATAAGCAATAACTGTAGGATGACTCTTCTCACGCTCATTTACGTTGACTGCTATTCAATTACAATATATATAATAATAATTCAAATGAAAATTATATTTGCATTTGCACTCAATATTTCATCAATAAATTAGTGGGCTCAGATAGTTAATAGCCTTAGCATTGGAATAAAACATTCATTGAAAACACAACGTACTTCGAAATAACAATACACTTTCTTCCTGTAATAAAAAATTCATTCAAAATGGTTTGCTATTTCGTATTGGAGTTAATTCACTGATCAATCGCCAGTTTTTAGTTCTATTTAATTTAATTTGATTTCAAGAACTTTTGATTTGAGTTTTGCAAATAATTATGTATTTCATAATTTGAGGGACGGGGAATGTCCAACATTTAACGTTAGATTAATCTGCTTTAATGTTTTTATTATTACCTTATTAATTTATTTGTGTAATGCAGAAATAAGCTCGGCGTAACCTTCACCATTTGTAACATTGAATGATTGAACAGTGGTATCCATCATTTGTAATGAATTATTGATGGCCTGTTTGGTAAAAGTAATAAAAGGAGGCGATCCACCTGTTCCCACACGGGAACACTGTGAAATTGTTGTTGCGTAGCATTAGATGGTAGAGCAAAAGCAGTTGGTTTTTTTTATATTGTCAACAAGATGTTTTTTGAATTTGAAAGGAAAACATTTCTATTAAAAGTCAGATTTATTTTATTGAAATGAAGAAATTTCTGTGAGATTTAAATGTGAATTTTAACATATTTTGGCTTTGTTTTATTATGGAAGGAGCATGTGGAGAAGAAAAGAGAACAACTTGGCATAAAATTCAAGAAAATGTACTGACTACTTGGGAGGACATCAAAGTTGTCAAATTATAACAAATTGCTTCTCTACAAGCAGATTCTCAAGCCGGTGTGGACCTACGGAATTCAACACTGGGGCTGCATATGCGACCATCCAATATCGACATCATCCAGCGCTTCCAGAATAAAGTACTCAGAAGTTGTGTAGACGCTCCTTGGTACATCAGGAACTCTGATCTCCACCGCGACCTGGGAGTGTCAATCCAGCTGCTCAACGTGCATGGAGTAAGAAGACTACAACGCAGAAAGCCACACGAATTAGTTTAGTGCTGAAGTGTTCAATTGGAAGTGCAAAGGCAGAATACTGTATCCTTTCATGCTAAAAATAATCTTTATTCAATCCTTGACTAATATAGAAGGCTTAACCAATGGGTTTTACCTTCACAAACAATATTCTCATCAATTTATGTCAAAATAGAATAACTTATTAGTCTTTAACTAGGTGCTATAAAAATCAAGAAAAAAATATATTTCAGCATCATTATCATCCTCATCATCGACCACCAAGGGTGAGGGGTGGCTGGCCGATAAAGCAGTGCTAGAGGAATTCGTTGCTGAACTCTTATCAGATAATATTTTTGTCAATAATCTTTTTGACCGAGTTGTCATGAAGCTCAATGATAGCTTCGACGAGATGATAAGGGCTTGATTTCTGAGCGAATGTGAACCTTGTCTATCTGCAATGGAGGAGAGGATCGCTTCATTGGAGACTAAGATTCAAGCCATGAGTAAAGTGTCCGTGGAACGTGCTGAGGCGTATGAGCAAAAATTGGACGCTCAGGATCAGTATCAGCGTCAAAATGATATCCAGATCTTTGGACTTCCTGAGAAGAGTGGAGAGAATGTTACCGAGGTTGCCACTGAACTATGTAGTGACAAACTCAAGCTCTCGATCGATGATGTGCTGATCGATCGATGTCATCATGTGAGTCGCCTTCACTCAATACCTGGTGAGACTGAGGCCAGGCCGCGCGCAATAATTGTCAAATTTATAAGTTATCAGACCCGGCGTACTGTGATATCGGCGAGGAGGCAGCTCAAGGGCTCCGGTGTGACGGTGAGAGAGGACCTCAATCGGTGGCGTAATACTCTTCTCCGTGATGTTGCTGGCAGAGTGGGCATCAAGAATACATGGACTGTTGATGGCAAGATCATGTGATGTGAGGAGGACAAGATTTGCTCAACTGAGTGGTGAGTTGTTATCAACAAACAATAAGTTATTGAACTATGCTTATTGATAAAGTTTTCAAAGCAGAACAAACTTCATGTTTTCATAGCTAGTAGCTTTATAATTTTTTTTCAATTCATATTTTATTCCACATTCTAAATTCAGATCTTTTATTATTGACTTTTTCCTCCCAAGCATTATCTTCATCTACATGGTAGACTACAAATATATTTATATAGCTATTCACTTTTTATCTGCAATTTTTAATGAGCAATGAAGAAGATTTATTCTTGAAAAGATTCTCACAAGATCAGTGATAATACTTTCTTTTTTTATCTTCCTATTTTATTCCACATGCACTTATAAATGATATGTTAGAATGAGTATGTACATTGACATAATTTTTTTCCAATAATATATAGTGCAATCAATCTTATTTGTACCAATAGCTATGGAGCCGAATTTATACAGGCCTGTCCAAAGGAAAATTTCGATTATTATTCTATATCTCACCATTTTCGAAACTACCAAGTGAATTAATGTATTTCATTACTCCATTTTACTTGATTTTCATCTTTATTCCTTTTCAACTGTTCATTTTTTCTTTTTTCTTTTTCTCTTTGATGCTTGCCAATATTATTATTCTTGTCCTGCTATTTATTCCAGCCGCTTACCACCTTTGCTCCGCCTTGCTGTTCCATGTCGATCACTCTGTCTGCTCGGCTGGATGATAGAGTGGCCGGGCTGAATGTCGGCGATGTCCTCAAGCATGTGGTCTCCCCATTCCCCGATCAGCTCAAAATCACTCACGTCAACGCCCAATCACTCCTTTGTCACATAGATGAGTTCAGATGCACTTTTGGTGATTGTGTTTCCGACATTATGCTTGTTTCTTAGTCTTGGCTTGAGCCTGCCATCCCAAAACGACTTGTTGCACTCGATGACTACATGCTCATTTATAATGACCACTTGCACAAGAATGGCAGCGGGGTTGCTGCATTCATTAAACGTGCTCTTCTTCCTGTACATAAGCTTTCGTCCAATAATTCTCATGCATCAAGGCCCGAATATATGTTTCATGAGATTAGAAGCAATAATGTCAAAATCTTGATCGCGGTATGCTACAGGCCGCCTCACATTGGCTTCATGTCTGAGTTTGAGGAGGCACTTTTAGATCTGATGGTGCCCTATGAACATTTGTGGCTATCATGGGTGACTTTAATACTGACTTACTTGGACCTGACACTTATGACAAGGTGCAACTGACTAATATTTTCTTTGCAAATGGTATGACCCAGCTGCCTCTCCAAGCTACTGACCATACATCCACCTCGGACACGCTTCTAGATCTTGTAGCCGTCACTGATAAGAAATCCGTTGTGAGCTATGGGCAGATCCCTTTCTCAGGACTTTCAGCATATGACTTGATCTACCTTGTTTACAACATTGAGCGACCTAAACCTAAACCGAAAATTATTACCCACAGAGATTACAACAATACTCACCTTCCTAATCTATTCAATGATGCATTTAATCTTGACTGGCTGAGTATTTTCAATACCAATGATGTAAATCAAATGTTGAATATAATAAATGATAATATCCTCCTCATTTATAAAAAACATGACCCTCTTAAGACCCACAGAGTTACCAGAGACCCAGCTCCATGGCTCACTGAGGAAATACGACATTTTATGCGTGATCGTAATTATTGGTGTAAGAAAGCAGGGCAGTCTAAGATTCCTGATGATTTAATCGTTACAAGCGCTTACGAAACTCGTGTAAGCATATGATCAGGAATGCAAAGGCTGGCTTCTACCAAAATTTGATATATTCTAGGAGATCATCATCATCATCAGTATGGCGAGTTCTGAGGGGGATTGGAGCCAGCAAAGAGAGGCATCCACCGACCATTGCTCACTCACTTGATGCTCTCAATGACTTTCCCACTGATATCCCTGTGGGTTTGCACCAAGCCCGTGCTCACTATAATTCATTACCAGAAATCCATTCAAATGAGGACTTCCACTTTTTTGGAGTTACTGAGCAGAAGGTTTTCCTGGCTATTAGAAGAATAGAATGTAATGCTGTTGGATCTGATAGTATCCCTATGAAGTTCTTGAAAATTCTACTTCCCATGATTCTTCCTTTCCTAACCCATCTAATTAACACCTCACTAATGACTCCAGTTCTCCCTGAAGACAAATAAACGCCCATTGTTATTCCTCTTAACAAAATTCGTTACCCTTCCACTCCCTCAGTTTATAGGCCTATCAGCTTATCACCTGTCCTGTCGGAGGTACTGGAGATTATTGCCCACTCTCAAATGAGTCTGTACATTCATGGCTCTGGTTTGATTGGTGATTTTCAGTCGGGGTTCCGTGGTCACAGTATCACCACAACTCTGCTCAGAGTTGCTGATGATATCCGTGGGGCTATGGATAGTAGACAGATAACTGTTCTAGTATTAATTGATTTTAGTAAGGCCTTTGACTCCATTTTCCACCCCACCCTCTTGTATAAAATTTGTAAATTGGAGTTTTCAAACACTACTGTAGATAAGTAAGGTCTTACTTGCAGGGTCGGTGTCAGAGTGTGAGAGTGGAGGGTGTCTCTTCACAGTGGCACACTGTGGATAGAGGGGTGCCACAGGGGTCAGTCTTGGGTCCTCTGCTGTTCAGTATATCATATATAATTATATTATTTATCAACCACAAGATATTATCTATATGCAGATGACCTGCAAATCTATAAACACTGCAATAAAGATGATTTCAATACGGCAGTAGAGGAAATCAATGATGAGTTAGTACGTTTACTTGATTGGGCTGGTAATAATGGGCTAAAGGTGAATGGAACAAAGTCAAAGACAATCGTGATTGGTTATTTGAGACAACTGAACATACTTGACTTGTCAGTTGGACCATATATTACAATCAATAACGTACAAGTAGAGTACAGCTCAGATGTGAAAAGCTTGGCACTCACTATGACTAAGACCTTGGACTGGACAAACCATGTGACGTTGACTCGCAATAAGGTGATTGCTGGGATTAAGACGTTGAAGAAGATTTCGGACTTCTTTCCTTCTCCAACAAAGGTTATGTTTCAAACTTCTAGGGCAACATGAATCATGAATGGTTCTTAGTTGATTGGATGGTGTAAGAATATAATTTTGGATATTCCCCAAAATCTTGTAATGACAAGAAAAAGAAAGGATTCGAGCAAGCAGCTGTATTGTTATCACCAGATATGGTGTCAACGGTCTAGATTAGATAATTATGGCTCTCAAGGCTATGATTTTGAACAGCCGAATGAGAATGTATTATTGCTATTTATTTGATAATATAAAATATATAATATTTTGAGGTTAGGTTCTTTGGTATTTACTAGTCGGCGACCTCAATAATCGGTTGAGCCGTATATTTTGAGAATTAGCCAGATACCTTGTGGCAAATTCTTCTTCTCAAGGTGCCTGTCCGTTTCGAACATTGGCGATCATATTGGCTATGATGACTTTGTTAGGAACAATTGAATGGGGATTTTTCCAAACCGAACTCTCAGGTTGGCCAGCCAGGATATTCTTCTTTGACATGGGGCTCTCCGGCCTTCTATTTTGCCCTGCAGTATGCTTTGCAATAGCTCATATCTGCCCCTATTGTGCATTATGTGGCCCAAGTATTGTAACTTCCTGAATTTTATGATGTTAACCAGTTCTGGGGCCATATTCATCCTCCTCAACACCTCCTGATTGGTAATCCTATCAGTCCATGGTATCCTCGGGATTCTCCTATACAGCCATAACTCAAATGCTTGGAGCTTTGCTACTGTGTTTTGCTTTAAAGTCCATGATTCAACACCATACAACAGTACTGAGTACACATAGCACTCCAGTAATTGAATCTTCGTATGCAAGGTGAGGTCATGGCTCTTGAGAACAGACCCCATTGTTATGAAAGCACTTTTGGCTTTTGCAATCCGACACCGGATCTCCTGAGAATTATCCCATGACTCATTGATCAAGGTAGGTGTATTGTGCGACCCTATCAATTTTTGTCTGATCAATGTACAGCTCCGCTCCTTGGATGTCATCTTGTGGCAGCACTTTTTAAAGGTGATAAAGAAGATAATTTTGAATAAAATTTAGAATTTAGAAATAGGCAGACACATCTAGAAAATACCTGAGTCTATGACTAATTCATGCAGGTGAACGGGCTAGAGTCAAGAAAACTTCAATTAATCTTGCCATGCCTGATTTAATAGGTTTATACTATAGAATAACACTACAATTTGAAATAATTGAAAATTACAAACAGCTTCAATAAACATTGGCAACTAAAATCGAACAACAGAAACAACAATTTCATGTTACTTTGGTGACATTCTTCATCTGATTCAGGGGCGCATTACTATCCCCAATTAGATAGCAATACGTCACAAAACCAAACAATATCAGTCATCAAATAACAAGTTAATTTCAACATGGAATTACTCAAGAAAGAAAAGCCCGTTGGACCCAAGTTTCGTTGATAGTAACCCATATAACCCATTTCATAATAATTTTGAATCCCCACTTTTGATTGACATTCTCGAATGAACCTTTGTTTCACTACACTGCACTTTCATTGGTCTGTACGTTGCTTTATCGTCGGGGTTACAGTACCTTGTTTTTGGCGGTGAACTTTTACCGGTTGAATTTGGCTTGACGGCGACGTCCCTTACGTCCCTAGACCTGTCGTCTGAACGGGTGTCTTGAAGCGGTGTTACATAAAGTTGCGGAACCAAAGGGGTGGTAGTACAAGAAGTTGGTTTGGGGACACACATGAACCGCAGTAAATAAATGTATTACAGCATTAATTTCTAACTCTTCCTACAATTCATCAAAAGCTTAAACAGGAGTTTATTCAATTATTAATTTAGATTTTATCTTGACGTTCTGATTTCATTCAAAATTGATTAAAACGGATTTACTTGCCAGAGTGTAATTAATATACAAGGCAACTTATGAAAACACTTGTAATAAATTAATATAATGCTTTTAGAAAAATGAATACTTCATTAATTATGATGTTAACTTTTATATAAATTAATATAATACTCTTAGGAAAGGAATAGTTCAGATTGAAATGATGCTAACTTATATGATATTTTTCGTTTGGTTTGCAAAATCAAATATAATTTTTCATATAGTAGCTCGACTAGTATTGTGGAAACTTGTGCGCTAGCCAAATTTATAATATTAATTTCATGGAAAAGAAAAACTTTCTTCTTTGTCTATTAAGATTTCTATCATAAAAATTTACTAAATTATTCGAAAGCCTTAATGACATAAGAAAACAGAGTCTGAAAAATATAAAATTATAAAATGTCATAAACTCAATATGAACATAATCTTAAAAATTTCATTCCAATTTAAAGGCTATCTTCCTGACTTTCAGCAATACTCTACGATAATATATTTCCAGAAACAATAACTCAAATGTAACGTAACTGAAAACTTTCTATACTTCTTTAGAAAAAAAATTTATAATTATCTTCCATCACTAATAAATCAAAAGGATTATTCTCAATCAATATTATTAACTTGAAAATAACAGGCTTATTAATTCAATACTCTTATGGAAGTTTCAATCAATTAAATCCCTAAATTATATTTTAACCTTATTTTACGTACCTTAGCGGTTATTTGAAGAAACAATTATTCGTACATGATGAAGAAACACAATTAAACCTTTCAGGACATGGCACTACTAGAAAATTCAAACATTAATAAAAATAAAACTAGCTCCTACATTAACATTAACTAATGATATAAACTTATAAACCGCCCAAAAAGGGCGAAACATAATGACTACATCTTTACTCTCGTAGTGCTCCTAGCAAAGTGTCCTCCGAAACGTAATCTGGTCTCTCGACTGGGGAATCCCCACTACTGTATTTAGAAACAGGTCTCCTATTGGGCAAAGGGAATCAATTTGACCAATCGTCGCGTGGCTTCTAGAGCCTTTGGACCAAATAGTAACTGCAAAATCGGTAGTTTGTTATAATTTCATTGCTTGCTGTTTTCCAACTTATCGCACTTTATGTCGCGACAGGAAGGCTAAGTTTTAGAGATAATTCCATAATCTACATTCCTCGACGACTCGGAGCCACAATTTTTAAATATCTATCATGGGAAACTCGAAGTCATGGCCGTTCATAATAGAGAGAGAAAATAATTTATTTCGCTAACTCACTTACAATAATGGCTCTAGTCTATTGCGTATTAAATTTACTATTATTACTTGGGAAAAGGCCTGAATTAAAAAGAGTGCTCGGCACACTCCCCCTCCTTCCGGTGTGAAACACACAAAAAGAAATCTAATCAGGATATGTTACCATAGAGGCATTCTGTATGATTTGGAGAGTCGAATTTCTGGATTGATAGTAGGATCCAATTTGAAGCGGGCCCTCTTCAAAAGAAATCTCTTTAATCATTCCGAAATTCAGCAAAATGTATAACTAATTGAGATTTGTGGCAAGAGTCTTTAAACTGTGGCAAGAGTCAGGACCAAACAATATGGGCGTGTCCACTTTTTAAGTAGGCACTAAAGAAGGACCGAGTATAATAATCTTGAATACTTCAATCACTTTATTGAGTCCCTGGTTATTTTCTTGGCAAACTCTAACATGGGAAAACGTTTAAAAGACATCATAGTTTTAATTGGTTCTATGTTACTCTGCTGTTGTAAAATATGAAGCACATTGGTTATAATAGTAAAGGATGAAACTTTTTTACTCTGCTGAATGTATTGAAATCTAACTATCATTACTATAGAGTTGAGAGTGCAACATATTTTTAACAATATAAAGCAATTCAATAGGCAATACTATTTTACATAGACTACGATTCAAAGATAACAATGATTAAAATTGCATTATTAGATCAACGCGAGAGCTATATGACACAAGCGCGATTTTGCATTCCACAATCATGAGAAAAACACTTTTCATAATAATATTCCAGTAGGAAACCTTTACCACAGAACGCTAGTCAAAACAAAACTATGATATCGAGTGCCAGGCTATTATTTATCGTAAACTCAAAGTACGTGACATTTTCTCTAAACACTGGAAGAATAATTCTCAAGGCATGATTTAATAATATGAAAATTCAACTGGAACAACTATCTTAGCATTGGACTGCTACTGCTTGACTTCTGATTATCAACATTATTGAATTTACCAATACACTAACACATTAATAGACTACTATTACACTATTACTGATTCTCAAGTTCACTGACATTTTCAACCTTACTGGAGCCTTACATAATTATTTCTCAACAATAAACTTCATATCCAACTAGTTTCAATTACTCTTCTAGATCGCAAAACATCCCAACTTATGCACATGGAAAACTTGATTCCAATTTTACTATTCATCATTAAAAAAATTTATCATTTCATTAAAGATTTTCCTATTTTTTTTTATTTATTAATTCTTTTTGACTACTTATCTCTAAAGGGTCCTACTACTGTTAATTACCTCAATCTAATTTTCCCAACAAAAATTCTATTTCCTTTTTGACACAAATTTTCCTACATATTTCTACTTTTATATCCCCAATTAAATTTTTAATCAACCTTTCAACTCTCAACTACAGAATAATTTAAACTCATGCTTAACTCAAGAGATTTTCCCTTTTTATTTCAAATTCAGCTAGAAGAATTTCACTGTTAATTTTATTTCAATTTAACCCGTTCAGTAGTGCTCCAATATTTATTTCTACTTTCACTGATAACCATTTTAACATTACCTAGGTACTCGAAAAAGTTTCTCTGTTATTTTATTTGTATACCTTAACTAATCACTTTAAATATTCATTGTCTAAAACTTTCAATTTTCGTTACCATACCAAATTTCTAAGCAACTTTAAACTCGATAATATCCCCCTTTTTTTATTTACTAATTATTACTTGTGTTTTTGCGGCTGACTTTCCTACCAAACATTAACGAACCTTTTGACTGGGCTTCCCTAAACTGCATTACGCTGATTGTTTTCCTTACAATCACTACGAAGACTCACTAAATATTCTAGATTTCGGTTTACGTTATTCTACTGACGAGCCCCATAACTCTCGAATGAACCAGACCGTTTACTAGATACAAAAAAATCTTAGCTCACACCATCTTCGGTGCCTTTCGCTAAAATTATACAATTCCACCGTACAAATTTGCAAGGTTAGTCACAGCTAAATTCCTTGATTTGTTACATGGACAACTTTCGGGCAGTGCTCCGTTCTCTCTGGACACGGACCTACACTTTCGCCGATTACCCAAATTCAACAACAACACACATAGGCAGGACATCCCCGTGTCCTCCTCTAAATCTTGAGTCTCAACTAAACAAAAAAAATTCCCCACAGCCTACAGGAAACGTTACTAACACAACGGATCTTTACACTATCACTACGCACTATGCCTACCGCAAAAATCACACCAAAAAAAAAAAAAAAATATCTCCAATAATAAAACTGATTCACCTTTTCGAGAATAAACATTACTGATAAAGGGACTTAACAACCTCATCTCAATCAACTTATTTTCATACAAATTCCCAAGGATTTGATTATCGTTTCAACTTGAATCTACAATACCCAATTATTTAGTTTAAACATCTCAAGGCCAAAACTACTCATCAACTTTTCAAAACTACATAATCAACAATAACTAATAAAACAGTTTCCTATTTATTCTCTGATTACCTTCGATCTACCTTAACTTATCAAAAAAATTTCCTATTTTCCTCAAACATTCTCCCATAATAATTTCCGCATTTTTCTAATTTACTTGGGTTGACCTTTAAAATCTCAATATTCACTTTCACTACTACTATACTGATATTCAACTACCAGACGTGAGACCAGAATACGTACGTTGACATTACAATAATTTCTATCATCATTCACGGAATTACAGAATGCAAAAAATTATTCAGTACTTAGAATCAGTTATTTTCACCTATGCTAGTTTCTTCTACTAATTTTTATTCTACCGTTAAACCTTCAATTTCTCAATAATCAATTTCAATATTAAGTTTTAGAATACTTCCAACTTAAGTTTCCTGACTTTATCTTCAAGCACTTCAAAATATTTTCACTTTAATGGATTTACTGAACTGAATAACATTCCTATTTCATCTACAATTATTTAAACTTCAGAAAGATTGGAGTAGCAACTATAAATATTATTCAATCAACTCCAAACCTAAAATATTGACAGTTAACACGTTCACAGAATGAACTATTGAGTATAGACTCAGAAAAATTGATCTAGTATTATTAGAGTAAGTTATGAAAAATTCAATTTTTTAGAAAATTTGAATTCCAGAGATTTAAATATCTCTAGACAGCAGAGTCGGCGCAGTTGTATGCCTTTCGCTAAACATTCAGCAGCAGTGGCGCAGTTGTGTGCCTGCACTTTTTAAAAGATGATAAAGAAGATAATTTTGAATAAAATTTAGAATTTAGTAATAGGCAGACACATCTAGAAAATACCTGAGTCTATACCTAATTCATGCAGGTGAACGGGCTAGAGTCAAGAAAACTTCAATTAATCTTGCCATGCTTGATTTAATAGGTTTATACTATAGAATAACACTACAATTTGAAATAATTGAAAAATACAAACAGCTTCAATAAACATTGGCAACTAAAATCGAACAACAGAAACAACAATTTCATGTTACTTTGGTGACATTCTTCATCTGATTCGGGGGCGCATTACTATCCCCATTAGATAGCAATACGTCACAAAACCAAACAATATCAGTCATCAAATAACAAGTAATTTCAACATGGAATCACTCAAGAAAGAAAAGCCCGTTGGACCCAGTTCGTTGATAGTAACCCATATAACCCATTTCATAATAATTTTGAATCCCCACTTTTGATTGACATTCTCGAATGAACCTTTGTTTCACTACACTGCACTTTCTTGGTCTGTACGTTGCTTTATCGTCGGGGTTACAGTACCTTGTTTTTGGCGGTGAACTTTTACCGGTTGATTTGGCTTGACGGCGACGTCCTCTTACGTCCCTAGACCTGTCGTCTGAACGGGTGTCTTGAAGCGGTGTTACATAAAGTTGCGGAACCAAAGGGGTGGTAGTAAAGAAGTTGGTTTGGGGACACACATGAACCGCAGTAAATAAATGTATTACAGCATTAATTTCTAACTCTTCCTACAATTCATCGAAAGCTAAACAGGAGTTTATTCAATTATTTAATTTAGATTTTATCTTGACGTTCTGATTTCATTCTCAAAATTGAATTAAAACGGATTTACTTGCCAGAGTGTCATTAATATACAAGGCAACTTTATGAAAACACTCGTAATAAATTATATATATGCTTTTAGAAAAAAGAATACTTCATTAATTATGATGTTAACTTTTATATAAATTTATATAATACTCTTAGGAAAGGCATAATTCAGATTGAAATGATGCTAACTTATATATATTTTTCGTTTGGTTTGCAAAATCAAATATATTTTTCATATAGTAGCTCGACTAGTATTGTTGGAAACTTGTGCGCTAGCCAACATTTATTAATATTAATTTCATGGAAAAGAAAAACTTTCTTCTTTGTCTATTAAGATTTCTATCATAAAAATTACTAAATTATTCGAAAGCCTTAATGACATAGAAAACAGAGTCTGAAAAAATAAAAATTATAAAATGTCATAAACTCAATATGAACATAATCTTAAAAATTTCATTCCAATTAAAGGCTATCTTCCTGACTTTCAGCAATACTCTACGATAATATATTTCCAGAAACAATAACTCAAATGTAACGTAACTGAAAACTTTCTATACTTCTTTAGGAAAAAAAATTATAATTATCTTCCATCACTAATAAAATCAAAAGGATTATTCTCAATCAATATTATAACTTGAAAAATAACAGGCTTAATTAATTAATACTCTTATGAAAGTTTCAATCAATTAAATTCCCTAAATTATATTTCAACCTTATTTTACGTACCTTAGCGGTTATTTGAAGAAACAATTATTCGTACATGATGAAGAAACACAATTAAACCTTTCAGGACATGGCACTACTAGAAAATTTAAACATTAATAAAAATAAAACTAGCTCCTACATTAACATTAACTAATGATATAAACTTATAAACCTGCCCAAAAAGGGCGAAACATAATGACTACATCTTTACTCTCGTAGTGCTCCTAGCAAAGTGTCCTCCGAAACGTAATCTGGTCTCTCGACTGGGGAATCCCCACTACTGTATTTAGAAACAGGTCTCCTATTGGGCAAAGGGAATCAATTTGACCAATCGTCGCGTGGCTTCTAGAGCCTTTGGACCAAATAGTAACTGCAAAATCGGTAGTTTGTTATAATTTCATTGCTTGCTGTTTTCCAACTTATCGCACTTTATGTTGCGACAGGAAGGCTAAGTTTTAGAGATAATTCCATAATCTACATTCCTCGACGACTCGGAGCCACAATTTTTGAATATCTATCATGGGAAACTCGAAGTCATGGCCGTTCATAATAGAGAGAAAATAATTTATTTCGCTAACTCACTTACAATAATGGCTCTAGTCTATTGCGTATTAAATTTACTATTATAACTTGGGCAAAGGCCTCAATTGAAAAGAGTGCTCGGCACAATCTTTACTAATGATCATGAGCTTTGTTTTGGCTGAGTTATATCAAGTCCATATGTTTTACTCGATTCTGGAATCCTATCCATCAGCTTTTGCAGGCACTCTAAGGATTCAGAGAACACAATGGTATCATCAGCATAGCATAAATTGTTAAGCTTCTCTCCATTGATTGAGATACCTTCATTCTTATATTCAAGTGCTTCTCTGAAAATGTGCTCTGAATATAGGTTGGAAATGATAGGTGATAGTATGCAACCCTGTCTAACTTCTCACAGGATCTTCACCTGTTCTGTATGTTCTCCATCTACTCGGAGAACGACTGATTGATTCCAATATAAGTTGGCTATAATTGTTAGGTCTTTTTTATCAATTCCGGTTCTTTTAAGACATCCATCATTTTTTCATGTTGAACACTTTTGAAGGCCTCCTTGTAATCAATCAGACATGCAAAAACATTACAACCCACATCTCTGCATCTTTGAAACAGAACCTGCACACCAAACAGAGCTTTCCTTGTTCCCACATCCTTCACAAAACCAAATTGATTGGGTGAAATTTGCTCTTCACATATGTTATAAATTTTTTTGTGAATGACTTTTAAAAACACTGTCACGTTATTTTTTTTCAATAACGGGTTTTCCTGCTTGGCTGCAGTTGATAGAGCATGAGTCATAAATTTTATAACCCTTGTTGTTGTTCTTAGGATATATATTATACCAAATTCTTACTGGCTCGCCCAGGAGCTCCTGCAATTCTCTGCTGTTGCCGGTTACTGACGTCGGCTGCTCCAACAGTTCACAATTTCTGTGACTGATTTGTCGAAATCCGCAAGTATAGATGCGAGAATTCACACTGCTACAACTTAATACTATAAATTTGAGACTCTTCTGGTCTTAGGCTACAATCTGGTCTACTTCTGGTCTTATTTTATGTATTTTGTACATGCTCATTCTATACAATTAATTTTTATAAACTCTCAAGTTGTTTTTCCATTTACAATAGCATGCCATGTGGTTACCAAATCCTCCAGTTGAATGCTATTTGTTTACAACAAAAATTTGCCAAAGGTGTCTGGCTATAATTCAAATTACATGGCTTGATCGATTATTTAGGTTGCCGACCAGTAAGTAATATAGCCTAACCTCAAAATTCCAATATTTTATATAATACAATAAATAGCAGATGAAATTATTTTCTATTTGGCTGTTCTAAATGTAGCCCAGATACCCGTTATTATCTAATCTTTCATTTGTTGCTATCGCACCCGGCAATAATAGAGCAGCTGTTTGCTCGAGACCTAAAAATCCTTTCATTTAGCGATTTTTCTTGCTTATCAAAAATAATTTATCACATAACCCCCCGAATTTGAATTCAATATTTTGAGAATCAACAATGTTTCTAATACAAATTCATCCTTTAACACATCATCATAACCTAAAAATATCCACTGAAAACCGTTTCAAAACTCTACAACAACTCGCAGACTTTTTCTGCATACGCCCCCCTAAATCTCCATCAAGACAATAACAAATTCCTCCTTATCAATATAAAAAATATCATAAATATAAAATCTTGAATCCATTTCTCCCTTCTCTAATCATAATACAACATTTTCAAATCTGCTGCTTGGCAGTGATACCAGCTTACTTTCCACACAACAAACATTTTGATTCTTATACAATAAATCTCTTCTAAATACTTTTGAGTAACAATTTTGGGCTGATACTTCATCTACAGTTTTCAGGTCTCTTATTTTAATAATATTCTCTAGATACAGGTACAATTTCTCTTCTGCTATTCTTGGTTTTGGGCTTCATATGGTAACTGGTTTCATTTGAGGTTTTTTGGTAACAACATGTTAATAACAATGATAATAATATAAGACATCTAAATGAATATATATAACATTAACTGATACAATAAATAACTTAAATAGTTTTTTGGGAACATTCACTTTATCGTCATGCGTGTAACAGGCACATTATACAACATGATTGTGTTCAACAGGCGCTCTGTGCTTTGATTAGGTGGGCATTGGCTAGTCTACTTCCTTCATCATTACATCACAATCTCTAGATTTCTATCTCTGGTGATTCAAAGTACCTAATCTCTATAATTTCCACATTTGAAGGTAATTATCTTATTTTATTCTATATATCCCATCTTGTGGTCTTTTTTAAAACGATGCTTAGAGAGAAAACACATAATTAAAAATTGTTCTTTGGTTTGTTACAGGCCTCTATCGGTTGGAGCAAATTAAAAATTGAATTTGGTGACACAAGGTGAAGATTCAATACTAATTTATTCAGGTAAGTCGGTATTTGGTTGATAATATTATTTTTATTTGTCTTCTTATCAAATTCGCTTCAAATTCTGTAATATGGTTTCACATTGGCTACGTTTTCCCACCAGATAATGCTTGTATCTTCTTTCTCCTGTAATTGAACTGTGTTGTGTTGAGATATGGCTACAACGGTGAATGGCCCTGAATAAATTGAGAATTACGTGTTACTTTTTCCAATGTATTTGATAATTGGTGGCTTTGACTTAAACTTCATCTCCAATTTTATGAGAAAATATTTTGTAATCTTGGTCATGATATCTCTTCCTGTTATTGGCCACTTGTTCTAATTTTAATCTGACTAGATGATGGATATTTTCATTCTGTATTTCTAGGCCTGTTTACTTCTGAGTTTGGAAAATCAATTAATTTTTTATAGATGTATCATTCCTTCTACCAAAATTGATCTCATGTGGAGTATGGCCACATTAATCCTTTCATTAAGGCTATTATTGTAACATTCTTCTAGAAATGATAAATATTTAGTCCATTGTTGATGTTTCACATTACAGTATGTCCACATAGAACGAGAGATTTCTGCCATATGTCGCTCCATAGAATTAGTGCTGGGGTTATAAAGAGAAGTTCTCGACCATTTGATATTAGCCAGGTGAAGTATTTCTTTCCACTGCTTGCTACAGGAATAGGTTGCATTATCAGATAGGATACGTTTAGGCTTTCCCACTTCATTAGTCCATCTTCCTGTCACACATTGGGCCAAGGCTTCTCCTGTTAATTTACCTATGGGAAATAACATTGTATATTTTGAGAAAATACATGTAAGAACGAATATGTATTTCTTTCCATATTGGGCCATAGGTAATGGGCCATATATGTATGCTGATATTAATTCTAATGGTGCTCTAGGTAGAATAGGATTCATTTCGCCCTTGATGTGGTATTGTGCATATTTAGCTTTCTGGCACCTTTTATGCATGTTTTTGAAATGGCAACTCTCTTCCAGCATGTGGGGGGTCTTCATTGTTCCAAAATGTCCGATACATTCATAGGCTTCTTTTATCAGATCCATTTCTATGCTTGGGGGAATCATTATGCGCCAGTTGTGATTATTTTTAGCTGGTCAGTGGAACATAAATCCCTTGTAGCGGGTGTACAGTCGCAGGTAATTGGGCAGTTCAGTAGCTCCTTCTTCCATCAATTCTCGGATCCGGGACAATTTTGTGTCTTTGTGTTGGGCAATGTGGATTTTCTCAGGGGTCAGGACGGCAGTTTGATTACGTAGTTTGATATTGGGGGGGTATGGTATGCTTTCTTATTGGTCATTCATGGTGAAACACTTCAGGTTGATATCTTGAAAATATGTGGCATCTATTTCTCTAGATAGAAAGTCAGCAGTCTGGTTTTTCTTTCCCGGTAAATGGGTCAATTCGATATCATACTCTTTTGAGTGCAAGAAACCATCTAGACAAGCGGTTGTGATTTAACTTGGCAGTTTTAAAGAAGGTTAAGCCTTTGTGATCTGTGTTGATGAATATCTTATTGCCGAGTACCAATGTTTGGTATTTGGTGCATACTTCAAAAATACTTAACAATTCTTTCTCAGTTACAGAATATTGACGCTGTGCTGAATTGAGTGTTTTACTGAAAAATGCTGACACTCCTTTCTCTCCTTGATCGTCCTCTTGGAAAATCTCTGCGCCTATCGCATAATCCGAGGCATCAACATTCAAGAAAAAAAATGTTTCTTCAGATCAGGGTGTTTCAGTACAATGGAGTTTAAGAATGCTGCTTTTAGTTTATTAAATATGAGTTCTTCATTATTGGTCCATCTCCAAGGTTTGGTGGTGGATAATATGTGACTGAGCTGGGCGGTGTAGAGGAACATTTGTTTGTTAAAGCAGCGGTAGAACTGTAGAAATCCAATAAATTTTTGTAGTTGCTTGCAGTTGATCGGTGATGGAAAATGTCGGATAGCTTCTAATTTATTTGGGTCCTGGGATATGCCGGTAGGTGTAATTATAATATGTCCTAGATATTTAATTCCGCTTGCAAAAAACTCGCACTTTGATAGCTTCAATTACAGTCCACAGTTGATCAATCTACTAAATACTGTATCCAGATGCTGGCAATGCTCGCATATATTTTGTGAGGCTATCAATCAATCGTCCACGTATAGATATGTAATAGTCTCTGATATTGTCTCCTAGTGCCTGTCTTTGACATCGTATGAATATAGCCATAGCATTTTGCAATACAAATGCTAAACGAGTGAACCTGTAGTTACGTCCGTTGAACAAAAATGATTAAGAATCGCGCGACTCCGGTGCTACCTTGACTTGCCAGTATCCTGCGCTCAAATCTACTGTTTTGCCATAGAATGTTTGCATGACTTGTTCAATCTTGTTGCATCCTTCTCGATTGTCATCCAGTATGCGGTTCAAAGCGCGGGCATCTAGACATAGTCTTACTGTTCCATCTTTCTTTGCCACACAAACAATCGGTAGGCTATAAAGGTGCTGTTGATTCTTCGATTATTCCCAGTTGTTCCATGCGGGTGATTTCTGCTATAGCAGCCAGTCAATAGGTGAATGGTATGGGGTATGATTTGTGGTAGTAGGTGTCATGTGGCTAAACTTTGAGTGTGCATTCGAAGTGAGTAGCTAGTCTGGGTTGTTCAGAAAAAACGTCTGCATTTTTACGGAATACTTGAATTATTTCATTTCTTATGTCAGGGTGCCAATCTGTATGCTGATGGATCTTATTTATTGAAATCTCCAACAATGCTTCGGTATTAGATTCTGCTCCTGGCTGTACCTGGTGTTCAGTTGTTAGACTTAATACTTCTATATGCTCCATAGCATTCTCGATCTCATGGATACCCCACATCCTCGGCGCGCCTTCCATGTAATGAGCAAAGTGTATCTCCATGACTTCTTCAGTGCATTTCTTCAGATCCAGTGGTACTATAACTTTGTGTGATTCAGGTTTGGTAGAAGCGTGAAATTTCAATGTTTGGAAATTTAAGCAGGCTTGGAAATGTTGGAGAAAATCTGTGCCTATTATTAAGTGTGGACCAGATAAAGGTAATACAAGGAATGTAGCTAATTTTGTTTTATCCTTTATGTGCTGAAAAACATCCGCTTGTATAAGACTACATTGTGAACCACTGTCTACTAATGCTTGAACCTTTAATCCATATCATTCGATATCAATATATGCTTGCATCTGTGTTTCAGGCATCCTGCATTTTTTTTCTGGTTCTTCCAATAATATTTCCGGTAAATCATTCACAAAGGTGGTATATGAGGCTGAAGTATCTTTATTTTCTTTATCTATATTTTCTGAACTTATGTTGGTTGTATCAGGGGTATCATATAGTCATAATTGTTTAGATGTAGTCTTCTCTGTGTTTGGTGGTGGGTTATCTGGTGTTGGTTTCTGTGTTTTTTGTTGATTTAATCTGGACGCATGTGCTACTGTATAATTTGTACTCATTTGTTGTGGTGGCAGTTTATAATTTCTGTTGTAATTATTGTGAGTATATCCAGTATTAGTGTTCAAACGATCATGGCCATCATAATAATTCCTTCGGTTTGCTTCTTGTGGGTTTGTTGGACGATTCTGAAAATTTCCATTATTCCAGTTATTACTTTGATTCTGATCGTTGCGATGCTCGAAACAAGCTGTTGTTCATGGACGATCTTATGGTATCAATTCATAAACTTGGCTGGCATACCGATTGGGATTTGAATTTGATTTTGCGTATATGACTGATCTGACCGGTGATTTTGGTATTGCCATCACAGATTGTATACCATATAATGGTTTATCATGTGTTTGCAACCAGTTATTGGCTGGGTAGTGAGTGCCATTCTGACTTGGAAGGGTAGTTTTTTCAAGATTATGTTTGCTAAAGCAGAATCATTCATCGGCTTCTCTAGCTGAGAATTTTTCAACTGTAGGGCAGTGACAAAAGTAGTATATGCACCATCTAAATTGGGATTGAAATCGCATGATATAATATCTGCTACTGCGTCCAACTGTTTACTTCTGCTCCAATATTGTTCTAGGAAGACAGCAATAAACTCCTCCAACGATGCAAATTCATGAGCTCTACTCCGAAAAAACAACAGGGGTTCACCACTCAGTAAGCTGGTTAAGTGGAGCTGCCACATATTCCAAGAGGTGGGTGCAAGAATTTAAACCAGTTTTATTTGGTGAATAAATGGTTTAGGTTGCAAATGGCAATCGGTATTATCGAATCCACCCAGCCATTCAGTATACCAGTTGAATTGATACTATCTGTTTGAATTCTATGAGGTTGTTGCTGGCTATGATTTTCTAATTCTATTATTTTCTCTTGTGTTATTTGCCACTGATTATTACTTGCAGTTTTGTTAACTTCTATCTCTTGGTGTGATTGCATTAAAGTTGATTTTTGCATTTGTAGAGTTCTGTTTGAAGATTTACATGACTCTATGTTCTGGTTAAGGTTACTTTGTAGTTGATTTATTTGTGTACACATACTGGCCTGTTTACTATGAATAGCTGCAATAGTACTAGTGTTTTTATTTACTATAGAAGTCATATTCTGGTTAGTGATTATAACCTGTTTCTGAATTTCTTGTTGACAATCAGCTTTAATGCTCGTCGCTATTTCTTGAATTTGGGAGGTGTTTTGTACTGTTAGGTTATCTATTCTTCTATTTAATTCACAGGCAACGGTATCTATTCTTTCTGTTAAGCCTGTTGTAATTTTTCCCTGATTTTCCTTCTGCAAATTTATCATCACCTTCAATTCCTCCCTATAATTTTCTACCTTGCTGTCAATAGTGTCCAACCTACGTTCCACTGACTGTATTGCATCCACTGCTTACTTCATACCCTGCTCTACTGCCTTTTTATTTGAATCTTTAATTTCCGTATTTCCTTTTTCAATCTCCTGCATCATATTACTCATTGTATTTTGTAGCATGATATTAAACGTACTGCTAGTCTGTTCCATTATTATCTTTGTTAATGGATCTAATTCCATATCTGACAACATGTTCTGTTCCACCAGATGTAATTCTGGCTCCTGGGACGCTGGATCTGCAGGCTCCTCTTCGCCCCCTCGACGTGATATCTGCTATCCAAGTGTTCAGCGGTGCATCAGCGGCTTTGACCTGAGTGGATGACAGATGTTGCAGACCTTGCGGATCAAAAACTATTGAACCAACACTTCTGGGTTCCCTCTCTCGTGGTGTATTGACATCAACCATTGTGGGATTTGATGTGCTGGGGGTCGACGAAGTGGGATCTGGACAACCGCCATTCATATATGAAACTTCAGAGTTTGCGGGAGTGTGGTTCATGTTACTATTGAGTGTTGAGTGCAATTTGAAAAAGTGATACATACTACGCAACAAGGCCTTCACAAGGTTCACAAGATAGGATTCACAGAAAATAGCTATGTGCAGTGTGTTTCCAGCTACAAACTCTGCAAGGTATTTACTACTTAAAATCTTATGATATATGAGTATTGTTCATGTGTTGTATTGTCAATTTCTGACTAGCTTATTGATTGTAGCTTATAATATTCTCAAACTGGCTTATATTTAAAATATTAGTGACTAGATAAAATTCAGCAGTTTATGCCCATAGAAACTTTGAAATACAGTTTCAAATAATGATAAAATTTTATAAAATAATTCATCTTTGTTTAAAGCTGTTGATTCCCAAAAAAATAGTTTTTCTACTTGCTTGCGGTCCCAAGTAAATTCTCTCTGCCTATCATCCATTCACAACAAATCTCAATCTGTATTGACTTGTCTATAATCGTCAGCGATATACAGCCTTGATTTACTCTCAATAATGATTTTATAAGCTCTGTTCTCAATGCGACATTGTGTCATCACCAGTCCCATGTTCGGGTGCCATTGTGTCACTTTTTTTTTCAATAATGGGTTGCCCTGCTTGGCTGCAGTCGATAGACCAAA
Source organism: Nilaparvata lugens (assembly GCF_014356525.2). Lineage (NCBI taxonomy): Eukaryota > Metazoa > Arthropoda > Insecta > Hemiptera > Delphacidae > Nilaparvata > Nilaparvata lugens. Next base: position 57,124,404 of record NC_052507.1, read on the forward strand.
TTCTTACTGGCTCGCCTAGGAGCTCCTGCAATTCTCTGCTCTTGCCGGTTACTGACGTCAGCTGCTCCAACAGTTCACAATTTCTGTGACTGATTTGTCGAAATCCGCAAGTATAGATGCGAGAATTTGCACTGCTACAATTCAATACTATAAATTTGAGACTCTTCTGGTCGTATTTGATGATATTGGATAATTATACAGGGTGTTTCATAATTATGGTAAAATTATTCAATACGTGATAGTAGAGGTGAAAATAAGAAAAAAAGTTTTTATTAACATATATCCATAAACGCTTCATTAGCGAGCTATACATAGTGGAAGATTTTGCCTGGAATTCAGCTCCTCTGGTGAAATACACCGATGCTGGATTGTTTGGGGACTAGTTTTCGAAAAACTTATGCTTGATTCATATGAAGAAATATCTGAAAAATTGAATAAAACTAGTCTTGAAGCTGGATGGATAAAAATGAGATTTGTCATGCATGGAGGTAGGGAAACAAATAAAGGATACATCATAAAAATTTATACAAATATATTACACAAAAATCAATGAACAAATAAATATAGATATGTATAGAGCAACAAGCAAAAATAGTAAAAATGAGAAAAAAATATATATCAAAAAAGAAAGTATCACAGATTTGCTCAATAGTTTTTTAGCACAAAAAGATACTATGTGCTTCTTAAATCATTAACAATATGCATTTAGATTCTGCAGCTCAGTTATCGACTTGCTGTTGCTTGTCGATCAAACTCATATATATATCTCCTTTCCAAATTAACAAAAGTAATCAATTGATAAATTATGAATCTCAAATATATTAATATATATTAATATATATATATATATATAATATATATATATATATATATATATAATATATATATATATTATATATATATATATAAGCTTCGGGCTCAGGGCTAAAGGTTCGGCCTCTGGTAAAAATTAGATAAATCAATTTATCCCATGAACATGAGCTTCATTTATATCTTTATAATCTGCTAATAAATTAACGATTGAGTGAGCATATAATATTACAACAGTGAATTGAAATATTTCTTCCATCTGTGCATCCTTAGGCATATAAATCTGATATAGTTCTTAACTAGAAAAATACGTTTTTGTACTTTTCAAGACTTGCGCAAATTTTATATTAATTTCAATATTTATATAACCCTTCGACGAGCTAGCTTTTAAAATTTTTGTTTCACTCGAAGCACTAAGGGCACCCTAGATTTATATATTTCTTGATAATTGTCACTCACGTGCTGAAATTCTCAAGATGATGGTGGCAATCCAAATTTCCCGTCGTCTTGGATTTTCTGGTGGCCAAAGTCGTCTTCTCCAAGGGTATAAATAAATATCTAAATGGCTTATGCCTCAATACAGCATCACTAAGTCTTATAAAAATTAATTAAAGAATTTAAACTTAAAATCTTTCAAACGTACAATGTGACAAAAAGGGACTTGTGCTCTATAAATTTAGTGGTGTTTCATGGTGGTGTCTGCCAAGCAAGTGGGCTCTCATCTTACCTATTCTCTACGATCATACTTCTGTCTTCCAAATTTGCGTACATTTAAGTATTGAACTACTATAACATTATATAATCGAATAGTCCATGCCAATCTGCTGGGCTATTACCTATATATTAGGTATTATATTTTATAATTACTCGGATTACATCCGATACATGAACTGAGTAGTGATAACTTATAAATTCTTATCATTTATATGAATACTGATGATTATTCTCGAATTGGCTCGTTATTGCCGCCAATCAACCACTGCAATTTGATTGGTTCATCTAAAAATTACAATTGTATCCATGCGACCAATGAATATACATACTTCCTTAATATTTTTATTTATTTTATGTATTTTGTACATGCTCATTTTATACAATAAATTTTTATAAACTTTTTAAGTTGTTTTTCCATTTACAATAGCATGCCATGTGGTTACCAAATCCTCTAGTTGAATACTATTTGTTCACAACAAGAATTTGCCAAAGGTGTCTGGCTAGATTTCAAATTACACAGCTTGATCGATTATTTATTTTGCCGACCAGTAAGTATTATAGCCTAACCCCAAAATTCCAATATTTTATATAATACAATAAATAGCAAATAAAATTATTTATTTATTTTCTATTTGGCTGTTCTGATTGTGGCCTGGATACTCGTTATTATCTAATCTTTCATTTGTTGCTATCGCACCCGGCGATAATAGAGCAGCTGTTTGCTCGAGACCTATAAAATCCTTCCATTTAGCGATTTTTCTTGCTTATCAAGAATAATTTATCACATAACCCCCCCGAATTTGTAATCAAAATATTTTGAGAATATTTTACAACACTTTAAGCATGTGACTCATCAAACTTAATGTTTGGAAGTCTCCACAGGCTTTTGCACTTGACTTCTTTGGAATTGCAATGAACTCTGACTCCAATCATTTATTTGAGATTTTTCCTGTTGAGTGAATGTGGTTGAAAATTCTGGTTATTGTCTTTATATTTTCTTCATCCATTAACTTTAACAATTCAATGGATATTTTATCCAGTCCCAATGCCTTTCCATCCTTCATCTGCTTCATAGCCACCTTCACCTCTTCCAATAGAATTCTCGGTCCATTGTCATCTTCAAAGAAAGGCTGCTGTGCTCTGAGGTCATGGAATAAATCCTTCAAATATTGCTCCCACTACTTCTTCCTCTCATCCTTATCAATCACCAAATTGCCATGTACATTCGCTAATTGTCCACTTTTGTTAAAACAGAACTTCCCAGCCACTTCCTTTACTTTACGATGGACATTGAAGCTATCATAGCGACTTTGATATAGCTCTATCTCCTGACACTGTTCAACCTTTTCTCTATCCTTGGCCTCCCTGATCTTTCTTCTTATGATAGTATGGATCCTCCTATACTCAGCAAGATTGTCTTTGTGACTCTTCCTCAGTTCCATAAATTCCAGTATCTCATCAGTCATCCATGACCCACATTTCTTTGGGTCCCTTTCTTTTATACCTTTTACTGTTTCCTTTACAATTGCAAGTCACCCCTTCACACTCTCCAGATCTCCATCCCCTCTCAATCTCTCATTCAAGTCATTCCTCACCATCTGCTGTACAACAGGATCCTTCAGTCTTCTGAGATCATAACTCTTCACCTTTCGGACTGTAACTCTCTTCAATCTGACCTTAAACCTGCCAACTAAAGGTGTGTGATCAGATTGGATATCTGCCCCAGGAAATGTTTTGACAGATATACAACTGTTCCGAAATCTTCTATTGACCAGCAAAAAATCTATCTGATTTCTTACAATCCTTCCTGGTCTATCCATTGGTGATTTCCATGTGTACAGTCTTCTTGGGTGAAGTTTAAACCATGTATTCATCACAACCAACTGATTCAATTCAGCGAAATTTTCTAATTCATCTCCACGAGTGTTTCGGTTACCCAGTCCAAAAGGCCAATATTTTATATAATATAATATAAATAGCAAATAACTTTCTATTTCTATTCGGCTGTTCTAATTTTAGCCATGATACCTGATATTATCTAATCTTTTAATAATCGTTATCGCATTTGGCGATACTAGACTAGCTATTTCACTTCAGACCTATAAAATTCTTCCAAATAGGGATTTTGCTTGCCCATCATATTTTAATATGTTACAACCCATATAATTATTTTATTTTATCAATTTTCTGTTTTTTTTCTCTCAAATATTCATATTAATTAAAACTTTTACAATATTTTCATTAATAAATAAATCCTTAGTTAAATTAATGAAACTAACGTTTTGGTAGAGAGTTAGTGGGGAGGATATTTTTATTTTTCTCGAAGAATGGACATTGATATGTCCACAGCTCCGCCAATTTATGTAGATGCATAACAATGTAATTATCTCCAGTTATTATATTACAAATTGCTTTTTCATATCATATACAGTCCAATAATTATTTTCTTAGTCTATATAATGTAATTTTGAATGAAAAAGACTAAGAAATTGTCAAAAAACCACTGATTTATTGATAATTAGAATTAGTGATATTTATTGATATTGATTATTAGTTTATCAGAGATTGACAATGGTGTAATAACCGAGACCGGTCTTTCTAATTATCAATAAATCAGTGGTTTTTTGACAATTTCTTAGTCTCTTTTCATTCAAGATGTTAAGGATGTTGTGTTGGAGAGAACTTCGAAGCTGGAACGAATTGATTGCGTACATTTGTGTGGCAAATTAGTTGCATATTAATAGCATTCGCTTAGACTATGATCAGAGGGGTTTAGTAGGCAAGCATGGCAAATCAATGTAAACAAAAAAGTAATTAGGAAAACACAAAAATATTTATTATACCAAATGAGCATGAAAAAAATGTGGAAAACAAAACAAGAAGATAAAGGAAATGGGATGTAACTTTAATCAGCACAATGATACATGATGCAGTTTGGGATGTACCAATCACAATGCAGTAATTGACCGGCACTAAAAACGATGTAATTTAAAATATACACGTATTATTTATATGAATAATAAAAAATTTTTATCTATATAGTACGCATAGATTTAGGTAACAAATGTAAAATAAGAGTTCAAGACTAAAATATTCACTCCATAGATAGTAACTAGCAAGAACCCGTGCTTCGCAAGGATCTATTTTAAAACTTGACAAAATGAAAACTTGACGTAATGAAATTTTTGAAGAATTGAGAATAGGCCTATAACCATCCTTGGTTAATTAAGAATCTATAAGCAAAATTTCAAGTTAATTAGTCCAGTAGTTCAGACGTGATGATGCGTCAAACATAATTTTCCTATCCCGTACGTGCATAAGCCAGCTCTTTACTAAATATAATTATTATAGATATAGTTAACGACTACAAGAGATAGGACTGTGGAACAGAATAGTGGTGAAACTATGATAGCGCCAGAAGTGTCTCAAACACAATAGTAGGTACCTACTACATGAACTTTTTGAAAGTGATTTGAAAAAATGTTAAAACAACAGAACTGAATCCTTATCATTCTATTGAGCCAAATGGGAATCTATTTATAAAAGAATGAATGTCTGATTGTGTGTTTGTTTGTATGTTTGTTCCCTGTAGACTTGAAAACTACTTGACATAACGGCATGAAACTTTGGGAATATGTTGTGTGAATATTGGTGATTGTTTCTAGTTGTAAATTAAGCTTTATAATTTATAGACAACGCTGAAAAAGACAGGCTCAATCACCAGGAATACTATAAATCTGTCAGTTTGTCGGGGCTTAGCCTTTTAGTATAGGTAGAAGAAGAAGAAGAAGAAGAAGAAGAGAAAGAAGAAGAAGAAGAGAAAGAAGAAGAAGAAGAGAAAGAAAGAGAAGAGGAGTAAGTAGAAGAAGCAGAAGAAGAAGAAAAAGAAGAAGAAGATAGATTATTATGTTGCTTTGGCCTGTGATCTGTATAAATGTCCTGTAATAACTAAAGGTGCGTCCACACATGCCGAACCGAACCTCGAACCGCGCAGCAAACCGTGCATTCCTCCGAACATCTTGCCTTTCAACTAACATGAGCATATGTTTCATAATTTTAAAAATCAGCTGTTAATCATTCGCCGTACCGTACTCCGAACCATTCGCCGTGCCGCTTGCCTCTGTTCTAACTGCTCGCCTCACCTCACTCAGAACGCTGAACTTTTCAGCCAATCAGAGCCCTCGATACAATTCGCCGTGCAGCTCGCTCCACAATATTTTGGCTATCCATCACAAGTGGAAAACATGCGAACATGAATACAGAAGTATGGGCAATTTTTTATTTGATTAAATTCATGTTTTGAAGAATTCATTGTTACGAATGATAAATTGATAGGAGCTTATAAATATTTTCTAATTCAAATGAAATAACTTCTGAAAAAAATAATGATTGGATAAATACCAATATTGAATTATTGTTGATCAAGAACTCAGTACATCGACAATTCATTCAACTAATTCTGTATTGATGGAATTATAATCATTTTCTCTATTGATAATCAATTCCATCAACTAATCATCAACTAACTGAAAAAAGTACTTCAATTTCCATGAATTTATTAATAGAATTATATAAATCTAAAGTGTAGGTCATATCTAAATTCACAAAGAGTTCGATTCTTGTTGACAAGATATAGCCCAGTCAATAAAGGTTTTTTCGATCCGAAAATTAAATAAAAGCTGAATTTCCCACCATCGATAGAACCCTCCCAGAGGGTCATTCTCCCAAAAGTCCCAAGAAATCCCCTTGGAGCTTTCCCCCCTAGACCCCCTCAAAGTTGAAAAATGCAGGTAATCACGGAAAATCAATTATCTCTGTACACATTGATTGGAAACAGTTCTATCGTATGCCATTCGATTTGTTACATTATGGACTACAATATTAGTTTTATACATTTTTTCAATAAAATTAACAGTTTTCTTGATAAAATAATATATATGTAAAAGTTTAGGGGGTTTGTGACTTGATTTTTTTGTTTTCTTCGATTAACTTCGAAACAAGTAGTTTTAAAGGAAAATAAGCCAAATAATTAATGTAGCCACTGTCATTGCAAATCCAGTGATGTATATTGTTATGTATTTGCGATTTGATTTGGCGCTGTGGAAGGGGAAACAGTCGACGCGGAATGGCGCGACTGACTCTCTTAGCCATAGTTAACAGCAAACTGGAAATCAATTATCTCTGTAACCATCAATCGGAAAAAAATCTATCATATTTCATTCGATTCGTTAAATTAAGAACTACAATATTAGTCGGATTTATTTCCTCAATAAATCGAACAGTTTCCTTGATAAAATAATATAATGTAAAAATTTAGGGGTTTTTCGATTTGATTTTTTTGTTTTCTCCGATTAACTCCAAAGCAAGTAATTTTAAAGAGCAATGTGACAAATAATTATTGTAGCCACATTCATTGCGAATCCATCGATGTATATTATTATGTATTTGCGATTCAAGTTAACGCTGTGGAAGGGGAAACAGCCGACGCGGCTGACTCCCTTCAGCATAGTAAACAGAATAATACTGCTATCTACATTGCATCTCATTTACACTATGGCGCTCGAAACAATTAATTTTGTCTATTGTTTCGACATGCGCTGTATATAGATTTTCACTTTTCAATACTCTAAAAAATATTACAATTTTCTTGATTAAAAAATAATAATAATGTCGAG
>NC_052507.1:57131702-57217761 GCF_014356525.2 Nilaparvata lugens
CTCATCCCCTCCTCCCCCAGAAAGCACAGCTTCCTCTTCCCCTGTTGCTTGTTGGAAATCATCGTGAGCAGCACACATCTCGGTGCCCACTCCAGATGAGATGGCAAAGTGTCCAGTACAATGATTTCCTCACTGCTCAACCCCCTCTCCACAAAGACACCACGGCTCTCTAGCAGTGAGTCCTTGCAGTCAGATGCAGCAGCGGGAGCAGCACTGGTAGTGGTGGCTGGAAGCTTCTTCTTCTTCTGCTGTGAGGAGGAGTATCTGGAAGAATGTAGTCATGATGTGTAGATGATGAGTCCATGATGACGAGGATATGTGTAATGTGACTAGTGCTCGAATGAAGCTGGCAAATCCAATAAGCGCTACTTATATAATCATTCGTTTCTCTCTCTCTGTTTTGGACTGAGTGAGAGATAGTGCATTTTCCCACATATCACATCCTTGACATGCAAAAGCATTCTAACACGTACAGCAAGGTGCATTCAGAGAAAAAAATAAAAATATCAAATTCTCACAATGCACTAATATAAAATTTCTCAGTTCCAGATATAATATCTCGAATAACAATATTTTGAATGTGAGAGCAATGTAATATCAAATCTCCTCATTAATTTTCAATTAACATCACATGTATACTTGCTAAATTTCTTCTCAATATTATTGTGATTTTCATTATGTTCTTTGATTTCACAGAGTTCGAGTGTGCAATACTGCATAATCACTCTAGTCTTTGAGGAGGAAAGACGTATGAAGAACTAGTCTGAGAGTTGGAGTGTAAGCAGAGAGAGAGACAGTACAGCACATCACATCATTCATTGCATGTAAGTATGATACAATTTTTACTTTATTTTTCTAATCATGATTTTTTCAGAACTTACTTCTTTCCTGATAAATTAATACTACTACATTGCACTTATTCCTAACAAATCACTAATATCTCGATTCTGATTAGGAATTACTTCTACAACAGAGTGCATATTGTACAATATCCAGCTTGTTTTCCCACAGCATCTTCTTCTTCTTCAACATTCGTCTTTTCTTTTCCATTAAAGCTCATCTTTTTATATATACAAAATGGAACATGTATCACTTTTTCATGAGGATTTTCAATAATATATTTGCAATATACACATTGCAGATATGATTTCTCATGTAAAAAATATCCATTTATTGCAAAATAGCCTGCTCTATTAATAAATACCGAGAGCTTGAATGGTTGTGGACAATGGAAAGTTAAAACTCGTTCTTCATTTTGTTGTAGAGTATTATTATCAAAATTCTCCTCTTCATATGAAATATTATCTTCTTTGCACCATCCACAATTTGGACTGCATCGCTCATGTTCCTTACTAGGATCGTCTGTTGCCAACCAATTTTCTAAATATACTGAACAAAACACACATTGAACAACGTCAGGTGCTCACACAAATTTAAAACCCTGTTTAGCCATATTTTGAGGTGACAACAGATTCGATTCTAATTTCCAACAATTATCAAATGTTGATAACCTCAATCGTTCGTGCATGAAAATTTGATCCTGAGATAACATTTTTGCACTGTACTTGCAGCTTGTCAAATCACAACTGATTTTTTAGATTAATGTTTACTTGTTTTCATATCTAATTCTATGCCATAGTAATATATTCTTTGTTTGTTTTCAGCACCCCACTAGTAGCAGAGATGGAGCATAGCAGAGAACACAGGGTTAGAGGGATGAGTTCGCACACAATTCGCCATCGCATTTCCTCCGAAAACGTAGCACCTGACATTGAAAATGTGCTTGAAAACTCAAAAGCTCGTGTTTTTGAGATAATAAGAGAACACACTGCACGTTTTGAAGGAAATGTGAAATGGTTTTCAGTATTAAATGTATTATTGTATGAGATGGTAGTTTTAGAATCAGAGGAATCCGAAGCTGTTTCATCCATTGTGAATCTACATAGCTACTCGGCCATAGGCTTGAACGTCTTGGAGAGTTATGACGAATTGAATGAACATTTTATGTTAGCGGTTAGGGAAATTTTAAGTTCATTCGATAACTTTGTTCGATTAGGGAGTGGGTGGGTGTTGAAGAAGATTGACTCGCTTGATGTAAATGTGATTAGATATAATCCAATATACACAAGCAGTTATATTCAAACACCCCAGTTCATCAAGAATGAGAAATGTGTTATCAATGTCAAAAATCTTTCTGATAAAAAGTGTTTTCTGTGGAGTGTTCTAGCCTATTTTCACCAGAAACCAACAAATAACACACACTTAATGGTGAAATATTTGAGCAAATTTGCTCACAGGCTGAACACTCGTGGAGTTAATTTCCCAACCACCAATCGCAACATAAAGAATTTTGAAATTCTTAATACAGACATCGCAATTCATGTTATCGTGTATGACAACAAAAAGTTTCTACCCTATCAAACAAGCATATTCCGTACGCGTAAATACCAAATTAATCTTCTAATGTTGAAAGGTGATGCAGGAAAAACACATTTTTGTTTAATTAACACCGCAAATGGGAAAAATGGATTGTTGCATCTTCTTTTTCACCTTTCGAAAAATTCTCATCAAGTAGATGTTTGTAATTTCTGTTTTCACAGATTTACAACAAAATAATCTAAAAATTGTGATGGGAAAGAAAATTTAATGAGACATCTAGAGCTTTGTTCAAAGTCCCAGTCTCAGAGAACTTCGTACCCAAAACGAGGTGAGACAATCAAATGTAAAAAACCAGGTTCGACTTTGAAGAAAAAGTATACAATCTACGCGGATTTGGAAACATTTGTCGTGAATATGAATGGTAACGAATCTGATTGTGAGGATGTACCTATCACCAGAAGTTACACCAAGAAAACGATGTGTCATATTCCGTGCGGGTATTGTTCTGTTGTAATTGATGTGAATGGAGATATCGGGTATGGCCCAGTACTCTATAGATTGAGTAATATCAATGAAAAGATCATGGAGAAATTTCACAAGGAAATAATCGAACTGGGCAATTTATTGAGTGCAGATATAAAATGCGAAATTCCGATGGAGCATTTAAGTGAGCATCAGCAACGCAAATTTCAAAACGCTGATAAGTGCGGCCTTTGTGATGAAGTTTTTACCGAAACAGACATAAAGGTATGCCATCATGCACATGGAAATGGAAAGTTTTTGTGTGCTGCTCATGTGTCGTGTAATTTAAATACTCGAACTGACAATACGATTAGCTGTTACTTCCATAATTTTAGTGGATTTGACAGCCATTTTATTCTAAAAACTCTCGGAAAATGTAAAAAAGAAATTTCCTGTATCGCCAATACATCGGAAAGATTTTTGACATTGACAGTGGGAAAAATTAAGTTGGTAGATAGTACAGATATGGAATCAAAGTTCAAACGTCTGTTTTCAGTATTTAATGACCCTGATCTCAAACATAGGCAACTCTTGTTAAAAAAAGGAGTATATCCCTATTTGTACATATCTTGCCCTGAAAAATTTGCTGAGACTTCTCTCCCTCCGATAGAATGTTTTTATAACGATCTTAACGATACACCCCTCTCCCCCAAAGAATATGAGCATGCACAAAGAGTGTTCTCAACATTCGAGTTGAAATCTCTTGGCGAGTATCATGATTTCTATCTGTGCCTAGATGTCATGCTATTAGATGAGGTTTTCGAAGAAATGAGGTCAACGCTTTTTAGGTCATATGGCCTCGATGTAACTCATTTTCTTCGCTTGCTCATTATACTTGAAATTGTATGTTAAAGTTCACCTGGGTTGAACTTCAATTGATTAGTGATCCCGATATACATCTAATGTTTGAATCAGGAATGTGCGGTGGTGTTTCGTTTATTGGCAAGCATTATTGCAAAGCCAATAACAAACACATCCCTGACACATATGATCCCACAAAACCGAGTAACTTTTGCTTTATATAGATTGTAATTCATTGTATGCCCACTCTATGAATCAATTCTTACCTTATGGAAATTTCAAGTTCCTCTCAGAGGAAGAAATCCATGCTCTTGACTTTACAAATTTGGAGAGTGAATCAGAAACTGGTTATGTAATTGAATATGATCTCAAGTACCCACAGGAGTTACATGATATGCATGCCAATTTCCCTCTCGCTCCACTTCGTCAAATTCCTCCTAACAAATTGTTCTCTGAGTACCAAACCAATGAGAATGGTCAAACACACTAAAAGAACTCATTAACACACTTTTTGATCGAGAGAGGTACATTGTTCATTACATGAATTTGAAGCTGTACCTTCAACTCGGATTGCAATTAACAAAAGTACATCGCATCATTAGCTTTTCCCAATCGCCTTGGTTGAAGAACTACATTGAGTTCAATACCTGTAATAGGCAAGCCGCAAAAAATATATTTGAAGTCTCATTCTTCAAACAAATGTCTAATCTATGCTATGGAAAATCGATACAGGGAAATTGGCATCAATCCAATGTTCAAATTATCACAGACGCCAAGCGTCTAGATAAGTACATTTCAAATCCCCTATGTAAATGCTGGAAGTTAATAAGTTTGAATGTGATTGCAGTTTTCTCACAAAAGTTGGAACTAAAAATGAATAAGCCAATCTATTCAGGTTTCTGCATCCTGGATTTGAGTAAACTACACATTTATGATTTTTTCTACTGTAAATTGCAAATAATCATACTATGGCAACGCATCCAGCTTTGTATAACTGATACAGATAACTTCCTCTTATCGTTGGAGACACCCGATGTCTACCAATTGATAAGAGAAAATCTAGAACTGTTTGACACTTCAAATTACCCAGCTGAGCACGAATGCTTCTCCAATGACAGGAATGAAGTTGTAGGGAAATTTAAGGATGAGGCAGGTTCACTTCCTTTAAAATCTTTTCTGGGATTACGGGCGTAATTGTATTCATATCTTGTAAATAATGAGAAGGAGAAAACTGTAAATAAATGTGTAGCAGAAGGTGTGAAGACACATGTGAAAAATAGAAAATTTAGTTTTGACTTGTATAAGAAATGTTTGATTGAACGATGCCAACATATAGAAAAATGTAATATGTTGAGATCCTCCAATCATAATGAACATCAAATTGAATGCGCAAAGGCTTGTTTAAGCCCGTTCGATGACAATTGCTTTATTGCAGAGAATGGAATCGATACATTACCATTCAGTAACTAAAAAATAGCAAACTGATTGCACAGATCAGTGTGTGTGTAACGGGGTAGTGACCAACACATCAAATTCTGTTTCAAGTGTGTCTTCACACAAAGAAGGAGAATGAGTAATATTAGAGCAAAATTAGCAGCAGAGCTTCACTCTGCTGCACATGTAAATTACCACACACGTAGATATGAGTTGAAGAATGAGAACGATTCATATCAATCAGATCTGATTGAGATGGTAGCTTATCTAAATTCAATAAAGGATATCATTATATCTTAGTTGTTATTAATTGTTTCACTAAGTACGCTTATTGTGTACCTTAAAAGAATAAGACTGCACAAAGTGTTTATAATGCACTCGAACCCATTATTCATAGGAATAAACATATGCGTTTTTTCCAGACAGATAGAGGGAAGGAGTATTTTAATAAGCATGCAAAAGATTTGTTAGATAAGTATAATATCAAGCATTATTCTGTTTTTACTGATAAGAGAGCTAGTATCACTGAGAGATTTAATTGTACAATAAAATCAAAAATATATTGATCTTTAACTGAACGTGGGAGTAAAAACTGGGTTAATAACTTACAAAATATTGTAGATGATTATAACAATACAGTACACAGTACCATTGGAATGTGACCTGAAGATGTAACTGAAAAACATTGTAAACACGTTTTAGAATCACTAAACTCTGCATTTAATAGACGATTCAAATTAAAAGTGTTGAAACAAAAATATAAGCTAGGTGATATTGTGCGAATTTCTAAAAAGAAAAAGATATTTGATAAAAAATATCTAATGAATTGGTCACCTGAATATTTCCGAATTGTGAGCATACATCCCACAAGACCTATCACTTACTCATTAGAAGATCTTAGTGGTGAGATAATACAGGGTAGGTTTTATCAAGAAGAAATTGAAAAAAACACATTCGAATGAATCTGAAAATAATGTACATGGTATAATTTTATTGTTTCACATTTGTTGTAAATAATTAGAGTAAGATCATGTATGATGTAAATAATGTACATTGTATAATCTTATCGATCCACATTATTTGTTGTAAATAACTAGAGTAAGATCATATGATGTAAATAATGTACATTGTATAATTATCTATCCACATTTGTTGTGAATAATTAGAGTAAGATCATATATGATGTAAATAATGTACATTGTATAATTATCTATCCACACATGTTGTAAATAATTAGAGTAAGATCATATGATGTAAATAATGTACATTATATAATTATCTATCCACATCTGTTGTGGATAATCATTGTAATATTCTTTACATTGTTTTTTTTTAATAAAAACAACTGTCATAGAGAAATGTGAAGTAGTAGCATGTGGCACAAGGTGTCTAGATGTTGAATGGGTGAGTACATGTATGTGTGTCACCTAGAAACGCTTCATTAGCGAGTGAACCAGACACATGAAACAGTTTGTTCTGTTTGTATATCTCACTTTCTCAACATGAACAAACTCGTCATTGTAAATTTCGATAAGTTAATTGCACTAGAGGAAAAGCCTGTATGGTGTAAGAATGGGGCATTGATACCACATAACGCTAGAATTCTCATCATGGGCCCATCTGCATGCGGTAAAACAAATTTATTGTTCAACTTGATTTTTTCCAAAAATGGATTAAGATTCAAACATATTTATTTAAATACTAAAAGTCAATATCAAGATAAGTACTTGTTTTTAAGAAAAATCTTTTCAAAAATGAAAGGTATTGAATTTCATGTGAATGATATTCCCGATAGCATTCCACATCCAAATAATATACCACAATATTCTCTAGTTATATTTGATGATTTACAACTTAGTCACACACCTCAAATAAGAGATTATTTTACTATGGGTAGACATTGTAATATTAATACAGCATATTTTATTCAAAGTTATGGTGCAACATAAAAACATTTCACCAGAGATAATGCAAATATGATTGTTATATTCAAAATTGATCAATTATCACTCAAATTAATACATAGAGACTATGTGGGTGAAGATATTTGCTTCAGAGATTCCAGTAAATTGTGTTCAAATGTGTGGAATTCTAAGAAGCTTAGTTTTCTTACTATTATGACTGAATGTGTAGCTAATAGTGGAAAATATAGGCAGGGTCTCGATAACTCTATTGACATTCAGTAGAGAGTGAGTAGCAGTGAAGAATGAGGATATCTCATAGAAGACAAAACACTAGCGTTGCTCTAATCGATAAGATTGAGAAATTGGGGAAAGTCATTAGAGACAAACATAGAAGCATTGTACATTTTGAAAAGCAATCTGACAATTACAGAGAAAAACTTTTTAAACCGATTATCACACCTCTAGTTGAAATAGGGAAAACTAAATCTTCTCACCAATCTGATCAGAGTTTCATACCAAGAAAGGAGGAACAAGAAGAAGAAGAAGAAGAAGAAGAAGAAGAAGAAGAAGATGAAGACGAAGAAAGTATGGAACTAGGAGAAAAACATGATGATATTAGTGAAACAATAGAAGTTGCGTCACCATCAGCAGCTGAAAAAGATCTAAGCATGAACGATTTAAGTACTGGGTCTGGCAGTCAAACCTGACGGTTTTTAAGTGGGGATAGGTGGTGGTGGGGGTGACTGGGCGGGTGGGGATGGGCGCCATCTTGTTCACCTTGAGTGGAAGTTCATTAGTTCAGTAACAATGGAGCGTTGGACCGCTGAACATCGTGCGTTTGTAGTCGAGACGTTTTTTAGAAATAATGATTCTGTGATTCTAACGCAAAGGAGTTTCCGTATACGGTTTAACATTCCCCCTCATGGTGCGATCCCGTCACGAAACACAATTCTTCTGTGGGTTCGGAACTTTCAGAACACTGCGTTTGGAACCACAAGAAGGAGAGGAGGATCACCTCGAACGGTAAGAACTCCTGCTAACGTTGAGGCTGTTCGACATGCTTTTGAACGGAGCCCTCGTCGCTCTGCCATTCGTCACGCCCAAGCTCTTCGGATCTCCGACCGGTCTGTGAGACGTATTCTTCATGACGACTTGAGCTTCCACCCTTACAAGATTGCTATTGTTCAAGAGTTACAAGCAGGAGATTTTGGTAGAAGGTTGAATTTTGCTGAAACCATGTTAAGAAAGATTGAGGAAGACCCTGGAATCATTGTTTTGACTTCAGACGAAGCTCATTTCCACCTTAATGGATGTGTTAATAAACAAAATTTCCGTTATTGGGCCCCAAATAACCCACGGGAACTTCATCAGCGGCCTCTTCACTGTGAAAAAGTAACTGTCTGGGCTGCAGTGTGTAGGTCAACAGTTATAGGGCCTTATTTTTTTGAAGAGGGTGGCCATACAGTGACAGTGAACTCAGAGCGTTATGTTGCCATGATCCGTGACTTTCTCATTCCTGAGTACGTCGCCACCGCATACCTCTCAGGAGGGTATGGTTTCAGCAGGACGGAGCTACTGCCCATACCTCGCGGGCCTCCATGGCTCAACTCAGAGGATTTTTCCCAGGCAAGCTGATCTCGCTCAGGGGTGACATTGAATGGCCAGCACGTTCTCCTGACTTGTCCCCTTGTGACTTTTATCTGTGGGGGTATCTCAAGGGAAGAGTGTATGTTGACAAGCCAAGAAATTTGGATCAACTGAAAGAGAATATTCGGCGAGAACTTCGTGAGATCCCGCGACAAACGTTGGAGAGAGTCATGACGAACTTTTCCAAGAGACTCGTACAGTGTACAGAAAATGGTGGTCAACATTTAAATGACGTGATTTTTGCGCCGTAAGCTATTTTTCAATTTTTTTTAATACCAAATGTAATTTCCAATTCTCCTCTTTACAATAAAAAAAAATAAATAAATATATCTCAACAGCTTTTTAATTTATCCAATATCAAAAACCGTCAGGTTCGACTGCCGGACCCAGTATATTCAATTCAACTAGGCTTGAGAGTGATACAAGCAGCAAGATAAAGAAGATAAAGAATCAAGTGCTTGCACAATATACATTTCTTAGCGAAAAATTGGATAACTCAATTCCTTATGGAATTTCTCATGATTCTGACCGAAAATTATATTTTATGGGTGAGATGGTTGTTAGCTTTGATAACTACTTCTTTTATATTGATAACAAAAAATTCCGAATTACACATGGTCTATTAGAACTGTTATTTGCCCCAAGACCAAATTCATATGAGAAAGATCTAAATAAATACAAGAAGATTTTATCAATACCAAAAGTTCATTTGGATAGATGAGGATATGTGAAATGTAACACTGGTGTAAAGTCTCGCTCAATTCAAATGTTGTTTCCTGTTAAAAAGAAACAGTAAGAGAGGTTCAGGGTTATTGAAATTTGCAAAAAATACTTCTAGCAATAGAATTTACCAATATTATGACAACTATGATGAATTGGTTCAGAGACTTCATTTATTAAAATCATCAAAACTTGCTGGACACTTGGGTCATGATGTTGAGATTGCATCAATTATAAAGGAATTACGTGAAGATAAAATTATTGTTTAGTTGCAGAATGAGCGTGCACAGATTTGGAGGTGAAAGCGAGAGAGTCGCTGCGAAGAAAGAGATTGTATGGAATGAACCAGATCTTGACAGTTTTAGTGAGAGGATAATCCAGGCAATTAATCAACAGGGTGTTAGTGAATCTCTGCATTCGTATTTAGATTCACAATTATCTTATGTAATTGAGAATATTGGATTGAACAAGATCGAAAAGGAACACATCTTCAGTACATTACAACAGTTATCTGACAATATCAATAGGGGAGTTAAAGAGAAATCTATCAATTTGGAGAATTCTCTACATGATCTCAAATCAACAACAGAGATATTCAGATCGCACTTGAATACGATCAACGATAATGAAGTTGATAAGAATTTTTTGGATGAGAAATTGAAAGTTATCTCAGACAAGATTAAAGATTTGCAAGTATTAGATAGAAATTATCTAAATACCAGATTGATACAGCTTAGCACAGAACTTTCTACTTTTTAGAGTAAATGAAACTCATTCATTATCGGTTGATATTGAATATTTGGATAAAACTGTGCAGGCATTGAATAACATTGTTATAACAAAACAAGAGTTTAAAGATCGATTATCCACAATGACTAATACGATAAAGACAAATCTTATGGAGGGGATTGAACAATTTGTTTCAAAAAATGATTTAAATACATTGCTAACTACGTTTAGCGAAACTTATGTTTTGAAAAATGATCTGAGTAGTGAAATGCAAGTATTTATTAAGAAAGATGAATTACAAGCTACAGTCAAATCAATTCGTGAGGAAATAGCATCTTCAATTAAAAATACTGAGAATGATGAAGTGACAAGATTACAATGTTCACCTGCATTCACTGATTATCTCACTTTATTCATACATCAAATAGCCTACCAAATAGTTCAGAACTACGCGAAGGTTAGCTTTCATATGAATTGGATTGAGGCAAAACAGCATAATTTGACAGAAGATCAAGTAGGTGATTTAATTACTGATAAAATGGGTTTGACTATCTACGGGAATGTTCTAAAACCCTCAAGTTAGAATCACATCAATCTTTAACCCTCCATCAGGCGCACCTATGGCCGAACCGAAATCAGGCGAACCTGGCCTGAGAGGCCACCTCCATATTCTAACCACCACTTCACACTAGATCAATTATAATTCAAAATATCAATAGGGTAATGATTGGTAGGATCTATTCTAAGTAATTATACCAAACATATTACAAAAAATTGATTTTTTGAACACTACTTGTGTAAAATCTGACAAAGCATTTATTGGAACGGTTTCACTTGTTATTCGTTCCGCTACTACGTAAACTTCATGTCGTCATCATGTCTGTCTGTCTGCGCGCTGTGTCTTTTGTGCGTCTGCGCTGATCAGTGACGTCTCAGTCGCGGTTTTTTGCCACTGCTCTATCAGCTGGTTTTCTATACTTTTATTCATATTTTTTCGTCGGATTGTTTGCCGTTGCAATTTTAATATTTGTGCTATTCGATTTTTTAGAATTTAATCTTGTCTTTAGGCATCTTACCTTTTAGATATTTGTTACTTTTTCACCATTCGTTTGCGAGCACTTTGCCTACGTTTCTAACACATCCGGCAGCTTGCCTTTTTCATTGTAGCTAGCAGGCTTGCAGCGTCTCCGTGTCTTCTTCAATGGTGGATAGTCGATGGTGCATTTACGCCTTCGGTCTAAACCTTTCATCTGAATTCATCGGACTTACAGAACGTTTTTAAAGTATGAATTATTCTTCAAATTAATTCGTTTGTTCCATTCTTCAGTGTGATTCAATTATTCATCGTGTTCTTCACTCAATTACTCTGTTGAAATTGGATAAACTTTGTCTAAAATTGCAACCGCGTGTGAGCGTTTCATCGCTATTCATTTGATCTACAAAACCTTTTTAAAGTGTGAATTATTCTTCAAATTAATTCGTTTGTTCCATTCTTCAGTGTGATTCAATTATTCATCAAATTCTTCACTCAATTACTCTGTTAAAATTGGATAAACTTTGTCTAAAATTGCAACTGCGTGTAAGCATTTCATCGCTATTCATTTGATCTACAAAACCTTTTTAAAGTGTGAATTATTCTTCAAATTAATTCGTTTGTTCCATTCTTCAGTGTGATTCAATTATTTATCGAGTTCTTCACTCAATTACTTTGTTAAAATTGGATAAACTTTGTCTAATATTGCAACCTCGTGTGAGCGTTTCATCGCTATTCATTTGATCTACAGAACCTTTTTAAAGTGTGAATTATTCTTCAAATTAATTCGTTTGTTCTATTCTTCAGTGTGATTCAATTATTCATCGAGTTCTTCACTCAATTACTCTGTTAAAATTGGATAAACTTTGTCTAAAATTGCAACCGCGTGTGAGCATTTCATCGCTATTCATTTGATCTACAAAACCTTTTTAAAGTGTGAATTATTCTTCAAATTAATTTGTTTGTTCCATCCTTCAGTGTGATTCAATTATTCATTGAGTTCTTCACTCGATTACTCTGTTAAAATTGGATAAACTTTGTCTAAAATTGCAACCGCGTGTGAGCGTTTCATCGCTATTCATTTGATCTACAAAACCTTTTTAAAGTGTGAATTATTCTTCAAATTAATTCGTTTGTTCCTTTCTTCAGTGTGATTCAATTATTCATCGAGTTCTTCACTCAATTACTCTGTTAAAATAGGATAAATTTTGTCTAAAATTGCAACTGCGTGTGAGCGTTTCATCGCTATTCATTTGATCTACAAAACCTTTTTAAAGTGTGAATTATCTTCAAATTAATTCGTTTGTTCCATTCTTCAGTGTGATTCAATTATTCATCGAGTTCTTCACTCAATTACTCTGTTAAAATTGGATAAACTTTGTCTAAAATTGCAACCGCGTGTGAGCGTTTCATCGCTATTCATTGATCTACAAAACCTTTTTAAGTGTGAATTATTCTTCAAATTAATTCGTTTGTTCCTTTCTTCAGTGTGATTCAATTATTCATCGAGTTCTTCACTCAATTACTCTGTTAAAATAGGATAAATTTTGTCTAAAATTGCAACTGCGTGTGAGCGTTTCATCGCTATTCATTTGATCTACAAAACCTTTTTAAAGTGTGAATTATTCTTCAAATTAATTCGTTTGTTCCATTCTTCAGTGTGATTCAATTATTCATCGAGTTCTTCACTCAATTACTCTGTTAAAATTGGATAAACTTTGTCTAAAATTGCAACCGCGTGTGAGCATTTCATCGCTATTCATTTGATCTACAAAACCTTTTTAAAGTGTGAATTATTCTTCAAATTAATTTGTTTGTTCCATCCTTCAGTGTGATTCAATTATCATCGAGTTCTTCACTCAATTACTCTGTTAAAATTGGATAAACTTTGTCTTAAAATTGCAACCTCATGTAAGCTTCAGTTGTCATTTTTCTACAATTGGCTTCACCTCGTGAACCTCAAACTTTCAAGTGCATCATCTCTACTGTTTGGAAATCAATCCAAAAATTCCACAATTTGAAGATCGGATTATTCGTTTGGAATTCTACTCGCTCCAGCCTACTTTTCCATTGGGGGATTCGCCTGCTGTAATGGACATTTCCATGCTTGTCATTGCATGGCCCAATCACTTCATCGCTTGCTGATGTCCTGTTCCTGTTGGTATTGCGGAGTCGTTGCCTGTCTGCCTGGCCGCATCTCCTCTTCAAAATTTTATTCAGGTTATGTAAATCGTTCTTTTCAATTTTCATTTACGTATGCATCATTATTGTTTTATTAATGTCTATCTTGAATTCAACTCACTGAGGCCACTGACGCCTACTTATTATTTGATTAATGTCTATCTTGACATTCATTTTCACTGAGGCCATCGACGCCTATTTATTTATTGGATTTGACAGCTACCCTTGGCTTTGCAAGTGATTCATTGAAGGGCCACTGTCGCCTATTACTCGTTCTAATTGATGTCTGTCTTGATATTCAATTCATTGAAGGCCCATGTCGCCTATATTCAAACCGGACTGTCCTCATTTGTATTTATTAGCTACCCTTAGCTCTTAAGTGATATTTTTAAGGCCAGTAACGCCTATTAATTGTTAGGTCGAAATCTATTTTGACATTCAAATCACTGAAGGCCTATGCCGCATATATTTTTTATGTATGTTATTTGCTGAGCATTTTTTACAGCTTATTGTCATTTTTTAATCATTATTATTGTACCTTAGTAATATAGTTGTAAAGTAGTAGTAAAGTGTGAATTATTCTTCAAATTAATTTGTTTGTTCCATCCTTCAGTGTGATTCAATTATTCATTGAGTTCTTCACTCGATTACTCTGTTAAAATTGGATAAACTTTGTCTAAAATTGCAACCGCGTGTGAGCGTTTCATCGCTATTCATTTGATCTACAAAACCTTTTTAAAGTGTGAATTATTCTTCAAATTAATTCGTTTGTTCCTTTCTTCAGTGTGATTCAATTATTCATCGAGTTCTTCACTCAATTACTCTGTTAAAATAGGATAAATTTTGTCTAAAATTGCAACTGCGTGTGAGCGTTTCATCGCTATTCATTTGATCTACAAAACCTTTTTAAAGTGTGAATTATTCTTCAAATTAATTCGTTTGTTCCATTCTTCAGTGTGATTCAATTATTCATCGAGTTCTTCACTCAATTACTCTGTTAAAATAGGATAATTTTGTCTAAAATTGCAACTGCGTGTGAGCGTTTCATCGCTATTCATTTGATCTACAAAACCTTTTTAAAGTGTGAATTATTCTTCAAATTAATTCGTTTGTTCCATTCTTCAGTGTGATTCAATTATTCATCGAGTTCTTCACTCAATTACTCTGTTAAAATTGGATAAACTTTGTCTTAAAATTGCAACCTCATGTAAGCTTCAGTTGTCATTTTTCTACAATTGGCTTCACCTCGTGAACCTCAAACTTTCAAGTGCATCATCTCTACTGTTTGGAAATCAATCCAAAAATTCCACAATTTGAAGATCGGATTATTCGTTTGGAATTCTACTCGCTCCAGCCTACTTTTCCATTGGGGGATTCGCCTGCTGTAATGGACGTTTCCATGCTTGTCATTGCATGGCCCAATCACTTCATCGCTTGCTGATGTCCTGTTCCTGTTGGTATTGCGGAGTCGTTGCCTGTCTGCCTGGCCGCATCTCCTCTTCAAAATTTTATTCAGGTTATGTAAATCGTTCTTTTCAATTTTCATTTACGTATGCATCATTATTGTTTTATTAATGTCTATCTTGAATTCAACTCACTGAGGCCACTGACGCCTACTTATTATTTGATTAATGTCTATCTTGACATTCATTTCACTGGGCCACGACGCCTATTTATTTTATGGATTTGACAGCTACCCTTGGCTTTGCAAGTGATTCATTGAAGGCCACTGTCGCCTATTACTCGTTCTAATTGATGTCTGTCTGACATTCAATCCATTGAAGGCCCATGTCGCCTATATTTACCGGATATTTCATTATATTTATTAGCTACCCTTAGCTTTTAAGTGTATTCTAGGCCAGTGACGCCTATTAACTATTTAGTAATGTCTATCTTGACATCATTTCACTTAGGCCCACGAGCCTATTTATTTATTGGATTGACAGCTACCCTTGGCTTTACAAGTGATCATTGAAGGCCACTGTCGCCTATTACTCGTTCTAATTGATGTCTGTCTTGATATTCAATTCATTGAAGGCCCATGTCGCCTATATCAAACCGGACTGTCCTCATTGTATTTATTAGCTACCCTTAGCTCTTAAGTGATATTTTAAGGCCAGTAACGCCTATTAATTGTTAGGTCGAAATCTATTTTGACATTCAAATCACTGAAGGCCTATGCCACATATATTTTTTATGTATGTTATTTGCTGAGCATTTTTTACAGCTTATGTCATTTTTTAATCATTATTATGTACTTAGTAATAACTTTCATTATTGCACTCAATTATATTCATTTCAGGTATCATTATTAATACCTTTGATTTATTGCAATATCAGTAATACCAATATCATTAATAATAATATCATTAATACCTTTGCAGTTATTGTCAGACCTCAATGGTCATAATGTCATTGACCAATTTATTTAAATTTTGTAGTTCTCTACATTATTTCACATGTTGTAATTTTCCAAGATTTGACAATTGCCTTTGTATGTGGCATCTGCCTATTATTATTTTATTGATCTCAAAATATTTGATTCAATCTTTGTATGTAGCCATCTGCCTATTATTATTTTATTGATCTCAAAATATTTGATTCAATCTTTGTATGTGGCCACTGCCTATTATTATTTTATTGATCCCAAAATATTTGACACAATTTTTTTTGTATGTGGCCATCTGTATTATTATTATTATTATTAAATCTTATCTTGTTGATTCATTAGTCTTTTATTGGCATACTTACCCAATTCAAGCTATCAGTATTTTTATGCACAGAATTCGAAGATTTGTTTGTGGGTATTTATACCAACTATCATCCACAGTCCACTGCCCTGCCCTTGGATTCTGTCATAAAAATTGGTTCATCCGGGCCAGATTTCCTGATCCAGTGTTTATTTAGGATAATTGTTAATTGGACCAATTGTAAAAATTGGTCCTCCAGCCCGTTCATTTTTGACCCAGTGTCTACCTAGGATATTGTTAATTGGACCAATTGTAAAAATTGGTCCTCCAGCCCGTTCATTTTTGACCCAGTGTTACCTAGGATAATTGTTAATTTTTATTACCCATTTCTTGGTCCATTGAACCTTGGGGTTTCAGTGACCATGTGCCTAATAGTCTAGCTTGACGCCAATGATTAGGTCCCACTCTAGTGTATATTTTATTTCATTGTACCTTTGTATGTTATATTGTTCAATATTAAGCATTCACACACTTGTTCAAATTTCCAGTACTGGCTGCAACTCAAAGCACGCTGCGACGTGTATGCACCAGCTATCAACTATCTTGTACCCTGAAGACTGAACCGCACTGAACTGGTCACAGACGGCTATTGCGCATTGAGAAAACAACACACGGCATACCACACCGCCTTGCGAGCTCGCTACTTGACTCGCCGCACAGCAAGCTTGATACAACTTGCCTCAAACCCACAGGCGTGCCTCTCTGCGTACTGGACCAGCGCCCAAGGTTGCTTATTGGCGCAGCAATCGCATTGCTGCAGTGCACTATTGTGTCATTCACTCAGGTTTTTCTGTTAATTTTTAAGCATGTCCGATCATGAGGAAGATTCACTTCCTGAGCCTTCTGCTCTTTTCAATGCAAGAGACAATTTACACCAGGAAATAGATTGGTTCATAACCAGCTATAACGATTATGTTGTGGACACTGAAGCCACTTATTATCAATTATTGACTGTAAAAAACGAACTAGGTTCACTTAGATTAAGTATAATAAGATACACCAACAACTATGGAATTCAGAGTTACAAGTGCAGGACACTTCAACTCATTCTGAGATACTCAATAAGTTTATCTCCATTACCTCTAAGGCAAACGCTGCATTAACTGCCTTTGAAAGCAGACAACGCAACAATGAGGCCACTGCTGGTGCTTCCCAGCGGCCAACATCTCAAAACGCACATTTGGCAAATTTTCAGTTGCCTCAGATTCCGCTTCCACGCTTCAATGGGGAGCTTTCAAAATGGCAAGCATTCTCAAGTGCTTTTACTAATATTATTGGTAATCAAGATAACATTAATGATTCATTGAAATTTTTCCATCTTCGTCAATCACTCAGTGGTGAAGCTCTTGCTAGAGTGGAACACATTGAAGCTGACGAAAATGGTTTTCAGCTTGCATGGAACCTCTTAAGGGAGAGGTATGACAACAAGAGATTAATTGCTGCCAGGCACGTCACGGCAATTGAATCTCGCCTACCATAAAGCGTAACTGTCCGCAATCATTACGGGCATTCATTGACTTTTGCAAGTCCCACATCACCGCGCTCGAAGCGCTTCAACTTGGAGTCCAAATCAAGGACTTGTTGTATATGCACAAAATGTTGTTGCAGTTGGATACTGCTACTGTTCGAGAATGGGAAAAGAGTGTTGGTATACACGACATTCCCACCATTGATAAATTCTGGAATTTTTTGGAATCACAATGCAAAATCATGAAAGCTGTTGCTTCAAGCTCAGCTAACCATCATCAAGGAAACGTACAGCAAAGTACATCCAACTCGGTTGGTGCTCATAGCAAGCCGAAGTTCAATCAAAGTCAATCAAATGTTCAAGCTAGGATGCAGGTTACTACCTCTTCTATGTCACCTTGTAGTTTTTGTAATTCTGTTGGTCATTTTCCAAATCGTTGTAATGAATTATTGAAGTTACAGGTTACTGATTGTTGGAATGCTGTCCGTGACAAAAGGTTATGTTATAATTGCCTAAAGCCTTTCGCACCCAATCATGTTTGTTCGGACAAATCGTGTACACTTTGTGGCAAGAGTCACCACACTGTTCTTCACAGGTCGTATCCTCAATCACGGGACACTCAGCCTACTTCTAAGGATAAGGTAACTTCAAATCTTATTCATTCTCAATCTTTTGCTCCCTCCAAGGGTAAGAATGCTGTTTTGAATTCCGTCATGGTTCAGAATACGGAAACAACTAAGCAAGCTGTTTCTCATGCAGAACAGCCTCAGAAGAACTCTCATGTCACGATGAGCTCTACTTCGTCACTGTGTTTGCAACAGCAATCAACTGTCGCTTTGTTACCTACTGCCGAGGTTTTGGTTCAATCTTCTAGTGGGGAATTTATTAAAGCAACCGCGCTTTTAGATTCTTGCTCTGATTGTAATTTGATGTCAACTAGGTTGGCTGAAAAATTGTCACTTGTTACCTTGTATTCTGACACTTTGATTCATAGTGTAGGTGAGAATAAGACCAAATCATCTGTTTCTCATTCAGTTTGCTTGTCTTCAGCTGATCGTTTGTGGTCGGTTGAAGAAAATTGTATTGTAGTTGATAGCATATCATCTAATGTTCCTAGTGTGAACATTGATCTTTCCAAAATTTCAATTCCTATTGAACTCAAATTAGCGGATCCATTGTTTGATCAGCCTAAGCCTGTAGATTTGTTACTTGGTGCTGGCATATTCGCATCGATACTTCAGCCTGGTAAATTGTATCTAGCTCAAAATGCTCCCATTCTTCAGAAAACCAGTCTAGGTTGGGTCATATTTGGTCCTTGTAAAGCTATTCGTCCTATTGCAGCACCTCATTCGTGCCTCCCCGCTTCACCTGTGGCCGCTCCCCGTAGGGTCACGTCGAATTTTCTAACTTCAAATGATGTCTCTCATCAGTTAGAGAAATCAGTTCAGAAATCAGTTCAGGAAAACAGTCCTCAATCAGTTCAGGTATTAGCTACCACTTCTTCTCATAATGATGTTATTTCAGGTATAATCAATAGTTGCTCCACCTATCACAAAATCGTTCGTACAATGGCGTATGTTCTACGGTTCATTCATAATTGTAAAAAACAAAATTCAGTCGCTCCGCGCTTTGGTCAATTAGCTGTCTCTGAAATTTCTGAAGCTGAAAATTGTATCTTCAAATCTATTCAAGAAGAAGCTTTCTCTGCCGAACTTAAGGCATTGCGTCAAAATCAGGAGCTATTGCCTAATAGTTCTATTAAAGCCTTGTCACCATTCGTTCATTCAGATTCTCTGCTCAGAGTTGGTGGACGTTTGCAAAACACAAATGCTTCATTTGATTACAAACATCAAATATTGTTGCCCAGCAATCACAAATTCACTCGTGCATTGATTGTTGCTCACCATCGTCGTATAAGTCATGCTGGGGTGCAGGTCACCATGGCCAGTGTAAGACAACGATTTTGGTTTCCCTCCACCCATCGCACCATCAAAAGTGTATTGCGGCATTGCATATTGTGTTTTCGCTTTTCGGCTCTTCGCTCTGAGCAAATCATGGGTAGTTTACCAGCGGCCCGCGTTCAGGCTAACTTTCCCTTTTATAATTGTGGTTTGGATTACGCCGGTCCTATTTCCATCCGTGTAGGCGGCCCCAAATCTCGTACTTTTTCTAAGGCATACTTGTCGCTGTTTGTGTGTATGGTAACTCGTGCCGTTCATATTGAAACTGTCTCGGAACTTACTTCCAAGGCATTTATTGCCGCTCTGATTCGTTTTTCTGCTCGTCGTGGCATCCCGCATTCCATTTTTTCGGACAACGCCACAACTTTCGTTGGTGCCAACAATGAGCTACGTGAGCTCCACGAATTTTTGTCCTCTGATCGTCTCAAATCAGATATTCATGACACTATGTCTGTACTCAACATCCAATGGCACTTCATTCCCCCTCGGGCTCCACACTTCGGTGGACTCTGGGAGAATGCGGTAAAAAATTTCAAACGCATATTCCGTGTAGTCACTTTCAACAAGGTATTTAACTTTGAAAAAACCTGTACTCTTGCTGCTCAGGTCGAGGCCATCTTGAATTCGCGCCCTCTTGTTCCCTTGTCGGAAGATCCACATGATCTTGCCTACTTATCTCCAGGTCATTTTTTGATTGGACGTCCACTTACGTCATTACCCTTCTTGCCGCCTAACACCAAACACATTGACCATCGTTCACATTGGTATCAACTTGCCGTTTCTATCCAGGAGCTCTGGGATAGGTGGTCTCGTGAATATTTAACCACTCTTCAGAAAAAAGGCAAATGGTTAAACAATTATGAAAATTTGAAGGTCGGTACAGTTGTCATCTTGAAGGATCCTGGTTCCGCGCAGTCCACTTGGAAGCTGGTGCGCATTACTGAAGTTCATCCCGGTAAGGACGACAAGGTTCGAGTTGTCACTGTTCTCACTCCCTCCGGCACCTTTAAGAGGGCTATTTCGAGTTTAGCACCTCTTCCCATTGATGAGGATTCTAGTTAATCCCCTTGCTCTTATGGTTCATGTTGTATTTTCAGGTTTCATTGTTCTTTTCCCCTGGTTCTCACATGGGGCCCAGTTTTCAATTTCCAATTGCCTTGCCAGATTTTACATATTTCTTACTTTTTCTTATTGTGCCATACCCCCGTATGACACAAGGGGCCCAGTTCATGTAAAATCTGACAAAGCATTTATTGGAACGGTTTCACTTGTTATTCGTTCCGCTACTACGTAGACTTCATGTCATCATCATGTCTGTCTGTCTGCGCGCTGTGTCTTTTGTGCGTCTGCGCTGATCAGTGACGTCTCAGTCGCGGTTTTTTGCCACTGCTCTATCAGCTGGTTTTCTATACTTTTATTCGTATTTTTTCGTCGGATTGTTTGCCGTTGCAATTTTAATATTTGTGCTATTCGATTTTTTAGAATTTAATCTTGTCTTTAGGCATCTTACCTTTTAGATATTTGTTACTTTTTCACCATTTGTTTGCGAGCGCTTTGCCTACGTTTCTAACACATCCGGCAGCTTGCCTTTTTCATTGTAGCTTGCAGGCTTGCAGCATCTCCGTGTCTTCTTCAATGGTGGATAGTCGATGGTGCATTTACGCCTTCGGTCTAAACCTTTCATCTGAATTCATCGGACTTACAGAACGTTTTTAAAGTGTGAATTATTCTTCAAATTAATTCGTTTGTTCCATTCTTCAGTGTGATTCAATTATTCATCGAGTTCTTCACTCAATTACTCTGTTAAAATTGGATAAACTTTGTCTAAAATTGCAACTGCGTGTGAGCGTTTCATCGCTATTCATTTGATCTACAAAACCTTTTTAAAGTGTGAATTATTCTTCAAATTAATTCGTTTGTTCCATTTTTCAGTGTGATTCAATTATTCATCGAGTTCTTCACTCAATTACTCTGTTAAAATTGGATAAACTTTGTCTAAAATTGCAACCTCGTGTGAGCGTTTCATCGCTATTCATTTGATCTACAGAACCTTTTTAAAGTGTGAATTATTCTTCAAATTAATTCGTTTGTTCTATTCTTCAGTGTGATTCAATTATTCATCGAGTTCTTCACTCAATTACTCTGTTAAAATTGGATAAACTTTGTCTAAAATTGCAACCGCGTGTGAGCGTTTCATCGCTATTCATTTGATCTACAAAACCTTTTCAAAATGTGAATTATTCTTCAAATTAATTCGTTTGTTCCATTCTTCAGTGTGATTCAATTATTCATCGAGTTCTTCACTCAATTACTCTGTTAAAATTGGATAAACTTTGTCCAAAATTGCAACTGCATGTGAGCGTTTCATCGCTATTCATTTGATCTACAAAACCTTTTTAAAGTGTGAATTATTCTTCAAATTAATTTGTTTGTTCTATTCTTCAGTGTGATTCAATTATTCATCGAGTTCTCCACTCAGTTACTCTGTTAAAATTGGATAAACTTTGTCTAAAAATTGCAACCTCATGTAAGCTTCAGTTGCCATTTTTCTACAATTGGCTTCACCTCGTGAACTTCAAACTTTCAAGTGCATCATCTCTACTGTTTGGAAATCAATCCAAAAATTCCACAATTTGAAGATCGGATTATTCGTTTGGAATTCTACTCGCTCCAGCCTACTTTTCCATTGGGGGATTCGCCTGCTGTAATGGACGTTTCCATGCTTGTCATCGCATGGCCTAATCACTTCATCGCTTGCTGATGTCCTGTTCCTGTTGGTATTGCGGAGTCGTTGCCTGTCTGCCTGGCCGCATCTCCTCTTCAAAATTTTATTCAGGTTATGTAAATCGTTCTTTTCAATTTTCATTTAAGTATGCATCATTATTGTTTTATTAATGTCTATCTTGAATTCAACTCACTGAGGCCACTGACGCCTACTTATTATTTGATTAATGTCTATCTTGACATTCATTTTACTGAGGCCATCGACGCCTATTTATTTATTGGATTTGACAGCTACCCTTGGCTTTGCAAGTGATTCATTGAAGGCCACTGTCGCCTATTACTCGTTCTAATTGATGTCTGTCTTGACATTCAATTCATTGAAGGCCCATGTCGCCTATATTTACCCGGATAATCTTCATTATATTTATTAGCTACCCTTAGCTTTTAAGTGTTATTCTAAGGCCAGTGATGCCTATTAACTATTTAGTTAATGTCTATCTTGACATTCATTTCACTGAGGCCATCGACGCCTATTTATTTATTGGATTTGACAGCTACCCTTGGCTTTACAAGTGATTCATTGAAGGCCACTGTCGCCTATCACTCGTTCTAATTGATGTCTGTCTTGACATTCAATTCATTGAAGGCCCATGTTGCCTATATTCAACCCGGACTGTCCTCATTTGTATTTATTAGCTACCCTTAGCTCTTAAGTGATATTTTTAAGGCCAGTAACGCCTATTAATTGTTAGGTCGAAATCTATTTTGACATTCAAATCACTGAAGGCCTATGCCGCATATATTTTTTATGTATGTTATTTGCTGAGCATTTTTTACAGCTTATTGTCATTTTTTAATCATTATTATTGTACCTTAGTAATAACTTTCATTATTGCACTCAATTTATATTCATTTCAGGTATCATTATTAATACCTTTGCATTTATTGCAATATCATTAATACCAATATCATTAATAATCTAATATCATTAATACCTTTGCAGTTATTGTCAGACCTCAATGGTCATTAATGTCATTGACCTAATTTTATTTAAATTTTGTAGTTCTCTACATTATTTCACATGTTGTAATTTTCCCAAGATTTGACAATTGCCTTTGTATGTGGCCATCTACCTATTATTATTTTATTGATCTCAAAATATTTGATTCAATCTTTGTATGTGGCCATCTGCCTATTATTATTTTATTGATCTCAAAATATTTGATTCAATCTTTGTATGTGGCCACCTGCCTATTATTATTTTATTGATTTCAAAATATTTGACACAATTGTTTTTGTATGTGGCCATCTGCCTATTATTATCTTATTATTATTAAATCTTATCTTGTTGATTCATTTAGTCTTTTATTGGCATACTTACCCCAATTCAAGCTATCAGTATTTTTATGCACAGAATTCAAAGATTTGTTTGTAGGTATTTATACCAACTATCATCCACAGTCCACTGCCCTGCCCTTGGATTCTGTCAACTAGTATGGTTAAACTCAAAAATGAAAATTATCAATTGTAAAAGAAAAAAATATTTTTTTTTAGAAATCTAGGCTATTTGTTGAAATTATTGGAACTGATCTTCAATAATTAGTCATTGTGATGTTGAGGCTCCCAAATTAGCTGCAGTAAACAGGTTTGGCACAGTGGCTTAATTTGTCATCTTAATCTGTCATTCTCCTGAATCCTGTTTCAGTCACACATACTCCACACTTTCTTCTTTTGGGAGGTATTGTTGGTCATTTGATGTTTCAAGTTCATTTGGCAAAAACCTTTTCAAGCGAGTTTGCAATTGAATTGGCATTCCACTTGTATTGGGACTCCGCCGGGCTAATTGTTCCATCACAAGCTGATGAGTTAAAGTTTTTAGATATATTCCCCTTTTCTGAGGTTCAAGTTGATTGGAAATCAACTCAGAAAAGGCATAAAAAATGAACATTGGCCAGCATCTTGTGTTTATGACATAATCAGGCGCATGTGGCATGTGAAGCCATGTCAAAATAACATGAACTATGCAAAATTTGGCGACTGACTGAGGCTGGCATGTTGTGAGGTTGATAGATTTAGACTAAGAAATGGAGTGGTTGGGCGCTCGGCTGCCTGTATGGAGTGAAGAGGGGAATTATATTGTTGGTTGGCCTCTGAGGCCGGCTGTGCCTGACGGAGGGTTAACCGTTTTCACTATGCAAATTGCTTGGGAGAAATTGCATGAGAAATAGATAGCTACATTCTATTTCAACGTGAGAGAGTGTTCTCTACTTCACAACCATTTTTTCCAAGGTGAAACAAGATTATGCACGAAACGTGCTAATGGTCGAATTTGAGATGAATTAGAGCAGAGATGCATTCGTCCTTGTGAGCTCTGTGAAGTAAAATTGCAAACGTGTTAATGATCGAGTATTGAATTAGACCGGAACCGCATTCATCCTTGTAAGGTCTCTGAAGTGAAATTTTGAAATGTGTTAATCTGTGACCGAGAGGAGAATTGGTGCGTAATGATAACGTTCAAGGTTTTCTCACAGGAAGCTTGTATATGATTGTAATTAGTATATCCTTCTCTTTAAACGTTGCTACATTGTGCTGTGAGATGAGTGAAAACTGCAACAAGGAATGACACACTTTTATATGTCAATTTTCAATGAACTTCCATTGGAGATATATCCCATTAAAGCATTACGTAATTTTTTTCAGTTTGATTGATTCTATGTTGAGAATGAAAGATTTGGTGAGTATGATTTAATTTATATCAATATAGATTCAGAAGACAACTTTGAATTCACTATCATTCTTCCAAAAGAATATTCAACTGTGCTGAATACACACACAACATAAAGAGTTTTAAAAGGAAAAGATGGGATTTGAATGTTACTGCTGGACGTGTATTCTTGGAAGAATGGTAAAATCTCATCCTAGTTGTCAAGTACATCTAGAATTTATGACAGTGAGAAGTTCATTTCACTTGAATCAGGCAGAAGTTCGTTTCACTTAAATCTGTCAGTAGATTGCCTCTCTCTCTCTCACACATATTTCTCTCTGCTATAAATCATAAATAGACTGTGACTAAATGTAATTGAGCTTGACTAAATGTAATTGGGCATGACTATAGAGAGAGAGAGAGAGAGAGAGAGATAGATAGATAGATAGATAGATAGATTTTATTTTACAATTGTTACTAGGCTTGTCGCCTATGGTAACATGGTTACAAAATTACAGTTTTACAAATTCTTACAAATCTTACAAAAAAAATACAAATTCTTAAATGATAACACAGCTACATAACATAAATTATTCTATTACATTCTCATAATAATAAGAGATATGATAATACATAGATAATAATTCTATATAACTCTAAGATAATTAACAAAAAATGTAAGATGCATAATAATACATACAATAAACGAAAATAAAATGCCATTGGATATTATGATTTACAGGTATTAGTAGGTGTCAATCAAACGCTCCAATACTCCAGCAAAACAAGCAAAATAATATTGTTATTGTACAACGATTATTGCAAATTCCCAATAAAAAAGTATTCACATCATCTACAAAAAGATTGTGGCTAAAAACATATCTATGTATTCCCATTCAACAGAGCAACAAGCCTGGACCTGAACGTACCCAAGGTTGCCGCAAAAATAACATCATTGGGCAAATCGTTCCAAAGTCTTGAGGCTGTGACCGTAAATGAGTTATTATACATAACTGTGCGGTGACGAGGTATTTGAAGGAAGTATTCATGCTGTCTTGTGTTCCTGCTGTGAACACGAGCCAGGAGTGTGAATCTTTCCCTTAAATACTGAGGACCTCTCCCTTTGACAATCAGCTGATAAACAAGACTCAACATGAAGTATTGTCTCCTCTCCTTCAACTTCATCCAATTTAACCTACTGTAATATGGAGTGATGTGGTCATCTCTTCTCGCATCAAAAATAAACCGAATTGCGTAGTTGAGCGATCGTTGTAATTTCAAATTCAGCTCCTCAGTAATGTCGTTATAAACGATGCTGCAGTAATCAATGATGGGAATTACCAAGCTCTGTGCTAGTGAAACACGAAGGTGGGTTGGAAGGAAATTTTTCAACTGTTTCAATTGATGCATAGTGGCAAACACTCGCTTTGTCAGTTCACCAATCTGATTCGACCAATTCATGTTTTTATCAAGCTGTATGCCCAAGACTTTCACACAACTTTCAAAGTGCAGAGCATGATTGGCCAGCATTACTCGAGGAAGTGTATTAAAATCTATTTGGTTATACAACCGACCATAAGCGATGATGATGCTTTTGCATTTATTTGCATTGAGTCTCAAGCAGTGCGCATTAGCCCAAACAATCAAATTCTGAATATTAACATTCATCGCGGCAATAGAGTCAGCAGCACTGTCGGAAGGAAAGTGATTGTAACACACAAGGTCATCAGCATAAATATGGTATGATATGTCATGAAAAATTCGAGGGAGATTATTCATATAAATAGAGAAGAGGAGGGGACCAAGTATTGTTCCCTGAGGAACGCCTGCTACAACAGGTAACCACTCTGAAGTTTTGCCATCAGCTCCTCTCACACGTTGATACCTATTGCTTAGGTAGGATTCAAACCAGGAGAGACATGAAGAAGAGAAATTACATTGATTTGCAAGTTTATGTAGCAGAATTGAATGGCAAACGTTATCAAAAGCTTTAGTGAAATCAAATGTGACAAGGAGAGAGAACTTACGGTTGTCCATGGCATTACGAATGTCATCTGTTATTTTCAAAAGAGCTGTAGATGTACTATGCGATGAGCGATAGCCAGACTGATTTTGATCGAAGAAATTGAATGAATTCAGGTATGATGTCATCTGCTCATGTACCACCCTCTCAAGCGCCTTAGAAATAGTGCAAACTATGCTGATAGGATGGAAGTTTTCAGGGGAGCAAGGACTACTTACTTTAGGGACGGGACATATTAAAGAATGCTTCCAAAGTGAAGGAAAAACTCCCATTTGTAGGGAAAAGTTGAAAATGTGTGTAATTGCCGGAAGGATAATGGGTAATATAATTTTATAGAACGTTATTGGAATGCCATCAACACCTTTATTATTTTTCCTAATTGAAAGGATAATTGAGGAGATTTTCTCAGGAAGGATGTAAGCAAAGAAGAATTTTTCACATGGAAGTGTGTGATTGGTTTGATTTATCATGGCATAGTTCAATAAATGGTGAGAAAATGAAGAGGGTGGCGACGGAGTGGAGAAGAACCTATTTAGTTGGTCCAAGGACACATTTACAGCTGTAGTTCTTGACTTGGGAGGGACAATCTCAACCTTTCGAATGTTCTTCCAGAGATCTGAAGTAGATTGCTTACCATCAAATAGCCGATTATAATATTGGATTTTAGCTCTCCTACAAACTGACCTCAACTGGTTTCTCAAAGTCTTATACCTTACAAAGTCTACACTGCAGCCGGTCCTCGAATGGTCGCACCTAGCTTTGTCTCTCTCACGCCTCAGTAGAGATATCTCCCTATTAAACCAAGGGCATGGTCTACGCTGGACCTTGAAGTCACGTTCCGGTGCATGTTGATCGAAAATTGACAAAACCATGGAGTTGAAAGCATTCACCTTATCATCGATATCATCCAAATGCACAATATCGTGCCAAGGCTTTTCCACAGCATCAGCAAAGCAACGGTCCAGATCAATATCCCTCAGATTCCTGCCTTTACTATTTGAAGTATATCTGATGTTATGTTCGAGACTATAGATGATATAGATCAAATCATGAGCTGACATACTGAATGACATTTGACCATTCGATAGGACAAAATCTGGATCACTGACTATCGCAAGATCAAGCAACGTGTGGCAAGTCTCAGTATGGAAAGTGGGTGAACTATCGAGAATTGTCATATTCATCGACTCGAATAGGGACCTCACCTGCCTACTTTCAAATGTATCCTTCATCTGGTCTGCATTGAAATCCCCTAGAGTGATTACATGCTGATACCTATGCATAACATTAACCAGGTCGCTTTCAAGGATGAACAATCTACCTGCTTTGGGAGGTCGATATACAACCACAACCAACAAGTTCTCTGAGCCAACCGTCACTTCAACCATCAGAAATTCAGGTGAACATGAGTATAATTGGGGTGACGATGCAACTACTTTGGCCGGAAACTGCGATCGAATGTACACAGCAACACCTCCGCCACCCTTACCCGTTCGGTCGTTCCTGAATAGGGTATACCCAGGGGCCTCAAAATAGCTAGACAGAAGACTTGGCTTCAAAAACGTTTCACTTATGGCAATAAGATCAATATTAACACGTGAGAGCATCAATTCGAACTCATCAAAGTGCGCCGGTAGAGATTGGGCGTTGATATGACACATCTTTAGTGCGTTTGAATGATCACAAAAAACTGACTTCAGCTCGTTTATGAAATCAGACATATTAATAATTAAGAAATGAGAAAAGTTATATATCAGTACAAAAAAACGTATGCAATGACACTATGAATAGTTTTCTAATTGAGCAATTTGAGAAAATATTAGTTTATTTGATAATTGAGTTATTTTAGAGATATAGATGTTACGTGACTATGAAGAGTCACTGATAATTGATTAAAGGTTTTTAAATGAAAAAATAAATAAAATAAAATAAAAATGAAATTGAGACAAGAAAGTTTATATTTATATGTATGTATTCTACTACATATTCAGACTTGAACAAAGTGGAGCTCCCAATAAATATCTAATTGTACAAAGATATACAATCTGAGCTATTTCCGCAAATAAATCTGTGAGAAGCAAAATGCATTAGTTTTATGAGTACTAGACATTACTGTTGTTGTAATAATATGATAAAAAAAAAAAGGTATGACAATTCTCAACGTTGAAAAAAAAATTAAAGATTTGAAAAATAAAAATACATTACACATGTGAGATCACTTCTTGAAACCTTCAAGCACTCTTCATTCTCTTGAATCGTTGTAATACATCATGAATTCGAGATTCATATTAAACAAAATCAACGTTGAAGAGATAAGAAAAATTAAATAACGTAAAGAAAAATGGAATAAACAAATATGAACATGTTGGAATACTTCTTGAAACTTTCAAGCACCCTTAATTCATTCAAATTATGTTAGTAAAGAATTGATTCAAGATTCATATCTTCAAGATATCAGTATGATAATTTTACCATTTTCTCTCCAAATCACTTTGCCATCACGGGACCACACGTTCTTGTAGCCGACTTTGTCAGCCACTCGCCTTAAGAAGATGTGTCTTGGCTTGGTGAGGTCCTCGTGGATTGAAATTCCGGTGCTCTTGAGCTTGTGCCTGGATGAAATTACACTGCTGCGGCGCTGATAGCTGATGAATTTAATGAGCACCTGCCGAGGTCGGGGTGGTGCACCAGACTGTTCGTTTGCCCTCGCTTTGCGCCCGACGCGGTGGCACCGGTCGATGTCATCCGGCCTTATCGCCAACCCCAGCTTGGAGTTGAGGAGGTCCGCCATGGCCACCACACTCGTCGATACTTCGTCGTCCTCGGTCTCCGGCACGCCAGACACTCTCACATTGTTTCGCGGCTGATACTGAGCGAGACCATCCAAACGGCTGTCACTGGTTATTTGTAGCTGCTCCACATTTTTTTTTAGAGCTTCATTCTCCTTGGAGAGTATGTCGATCCTCTCAACAGCAGCCTGAAGCTTGCCCTCCAATGCAGCGGTGACGGTCGCGCATAGGCTGTCACGCAGACGGTCTTCTATTCTCGCCGCAAACCGATCGCAGAAGTCATCGCAAAGCAGCAGCGCTTCCAATGCCTCGGTGATTTGACTCTGGGTCGTCATGGCAACGGGGACGCTGTCTGCAGCCGACGAGCAAGACGAAGAGGAGTGAGGCCGGCTAGTATCCCCTCTCTGTTGTTGTTTGTTCTGTTGCGCACGCTGCTGCTGCTTTTGGGCAGGTGACGATGCAGCCTTATCACCAACAACGGCCTTGGATCCGAAACGAGTGTTCGGTTTAGACATTAATGTAAAACTTTAAAAATGGATTATACACGCTTCTAAAAGAGATTCAAAGCACACCTTGTCAAGATTTGAAGAAAAACTTTTTACAATAACCCACTCAAAACACCGATTGAAACGGGAGCTCAACTTCTGTACGTTAGCCTGCTAACATTTCTTATCTCTAAGAGAGAGAGAGAGAGAGAGAGAGAGCATCATTGTTATCATCATCTTCTTCTTCTCCTTCTTCTTCTCCATCTTCTTCTCCTTCTTCTTCCACCTCTCCTTCTTCTTCCACCTTTCCTTCTTCTTCTTCTTCTTCCACCTCTCCTTCTTCTAGAGAGAGAGGGAGAGGTTCTTCTCCTTCTAAGGAGCAGCGGAGGGGGCAGGAGAGGTGTGGCAGGAGCAGGGGCGGTGGGGGGTATGTAGGATGGGTGTGGTGGGAGGGGGGAGGTGGGAAAAGTCATGAAGAATCATTCTAAAACGGCAAATAGGATCTACTTATTATTGAAGCAATTATTTGAATGGTGATCACATAAAACCATAAACATGGAGAGTAGATGTCTTTAAAAAAAGTCTGGTGTGGTGCACTCACACAACTTTCCTTGCCGTTATGAAAATTGATCAACTGACGCTAGTGTACCCGCGCAACTCAAGTCTACTATTCTAAGATCTAAGCCAGATCTAAGCCAGCTGGTGACAGAACAATAACGCGGCAGACACACGAAGTCTGCTATATCTTCATAGTGGATGATTTTATAGAATCAACAGTTGCCAACAGTTTGCAATTTAATAATCTTATTTTCTCGAACATCGAGCTTATTTTCAATTTTAGGTGAAAATGTTACGAAACATTAATTGTAGAGATTTTCATGCTCAATCTTTTCCACTTGAAATTTTTTGTTTAAGCTGTATCTGGAGCCTGATAATTGAGAATCTAAAATCAAACTTTGCATAGATGGGGAGCAGCTCCTGGAATTTTTACATATATGAGACTTGTGGCAGTTGATAGAGCTTATCAATGACTTTTATAGTTATAAATTTGATCAAAATCGTTGAAGCCGTTTTCGAGAAAATTGCAAAAAAAACCTGTTTTTGACAACATTTTTGTCATTTTAGCCGCCATCTTGAATTGCATTCGATCGAAATTGTTCGTGTCTGATCCTTATAGTGTAAGGACCTTGAGTTCCAAATTTCAAGTTATTCCATTGATTGGGAGATGAGATATCGTGTACACAGACGCACATACACTCATACACACACACATACAGACCAATACCCAAAAACCACTTTTTTGGACTCAGGGGACCTCGAAACGTATAGAAATTTACAAATTGGTGTACCTTAATTTTTTTCGGGAAGCAATACTTTCCCTACCCATGGTAATAGGGCAAGGAAAGTAAAAATCTGGTGTGGCGCACTCACAACTTTCCATGCCGTTATGAAAACTGATCACTTGACTCTAGTGTTCACGAACACCTCAAGAGTCTACTATTCGAAGATCTGCCAGCTGGTGACAGGGCAATAACGCTGGGACACACGAAGTCAGCTATCTCTTCATAGTGAATAATTTAATAGAATCAACAGTAGCCAACAGTTTGCAATTGAATAGTTACATTTTCTCGAATTTCGAGCTTATTTTCAATTTTAGGTGAAAATGTTACTGTTCATTAATTGTAGAGATTTTTATGCTTAATCTTTTCCACTTGAATTTTTTTGTTTATATTGTATCTGAAGCCTGATAATTGGGAATCCAAAATCACACTTTGCATTGATGGGGCGGAGCACCTGAGATTCTTACAGATATGAGACTTGTGGCAGTTGATAGAGCTTATCAATAAATATTCTACGTATCAATTTGATCGAAATCGTTGAAGACATTTTCGAGCAATTCACGAAATACCCTATTTTTGACAATATTTTCGCTATTTCAGCCGCCATCTTGAATGGCATTTGATCGAAATTGTTCGTGTCGGATCCTTATAGGAGAAGGACCTTAAGTTCCAAATTTCAAGTCATTCCGTCATTCGGGAGATGAGATATCGTGTACACAGACACACATACACATACAAACACACACATACGGACCAATACCCAAAAAAAACTTTTTTTTTGGACTCAGGGGACATTGAAACGTATAGAAATTTAGAAATTGGGGCACCTCAATTCTTTCGGAAAGCAATACTTCCCCTACCTATGGTAATAGGGCAAAGAAAGTAAAAATTAGGTCATGAAGTGGGTTAGGCATGGAGTAGGTTATATATAAATTCATTCAATAAATAATATGATGTATAATAAATTTCAATTCAATAATTATTATAAGCTAAGTAAGTCAGTTGAATCCGGATTTGTATGCTAAGTGTGAATTTGTAGAAATAGAATTTGGTAAATGTAATTGTAATATACTGACAATGAGTATAGGTATACAATGAGTATAAGAAACCTGCTTAATTGATAAGTATCTCATTCATTTGATTCATCCAATCTAATTGTGATGATGGACTGTATGAAATTGTATTTGTTCTCCATTTCAAGTATTCATTATTAATGTATCTTCCATGTTAGATTTATAAGATTGATTACTGTATTGATCAAATTCAATGAGTATGTATTGTCAGTAACCAAACTTCAGAGTTTAAAGGAATATCGGTAAAATGTATGATACATTAGGGTGAATTTGAATTGATATTTGAATTCAGTCTGTGAGCTGAATATTAGGTTGAAGAATTTGAGTGTTGGCGGAGCTAGATTGCGAAGGGTGATGAGGGGTGGAAAATCGTGGTGCTGGTATATGAGTAGGCAGACCATGTATTGCTAAGGTAGTCGCTCTAGTCTCTTGGATTTTGGTCTGTGTTCAGTGTAGGAGTGATTCTTTGGTTTCAGACTTCAATGATCCTATAGGGAATTGACTGAACCAGGTCAAGATTGTATTTATAATTTTTAATTTTCCCAATCTCAAATCCAAACCACCCCACCCGAATAGGTGTATTAAATTTTATAGCATCATAGTGAAGAGCAAATTTTATTATTACTTCTTTTCAAATACATATCTGTAAATACAGTTTTAATAAACTTTTGGAAGCTTACAATTGAAATTTTCTTTAAGCACAAATAATAGTTTATTAAAGCAAGGCTCCCCTAATCATATTCATCCATTAAAATTTATTAATTCCTCTATTTTTGACTGTAATCTTATTTTCAACTGGAGGTGCTCAATATTTTGATTTCATATTTCACTCTTCAAGTAACCTGTTTAAATAGGA
Source organism: Nilaparvata lugens (assembly GCF_014356525.2). NCBI lineage: Eukaryota > Metazoa > Arthropoda > Insecta > Hemiptera > Delphacidae > Nilaparvata > Nilaparvata lugens. The sequence continues at coordinate 57,165,226 of NC_052507.1, forward strand.
ACTGTTTGTTAAATATTATTGTATAAAACTAAACGAACTGTAGTATTTTCAAAAACTCAATCATCTTGAAAATTCATCTCAGTTCATTCCTATGGTTTAATCAATTTTATGAATTCATTTCAATTCAAAGTTTATTGATAAATTCATAATTCAACCCTCATTTTGCCTTTCACTTTATACATTCCCTTACACACGATCTTGATCTATCTCTCTCTATCTTCTTCTTCTAAAATATTAGTTCAGTGAGTGAAATTCAAGTATCAACACAGTGAGTGAAGTTATAGTATAGTTATAATTTTATCAATCAAAAGTGATTGATTGTCGCCGGGCATAATATTCTGTATAGTGTGAAGGAGTTCGGAACCCACTCTAAAAAAAAACACAGTGTGGAGGAGTTCAAATCATAATCAATGGAAAAATGATTTAGGAGAGCGATTTTGAATTATTTATGGCAGAATCAATTGAAATCCACTTTTGTATGAGATTTCAATAATATAGTAATATCAAAAATGTTTATGAAAAAATTCAGAAAGATCCACTCCACCTCAAGTGCAAACTGCATTGGAAAGCATAAATGGTATAATTCAAGAAATCACTCATTTTGGAAATGCTTATCTATTATATTCATAAAAAATTGTTTATGAGAAAAATTTACATATTTCAAACTGCCTACAATGTGAATTGTACGCTAACTGTAAGGTATCTTATTGTGAGTGGATTATGCATTCATTATAGTTGCTCCAGACGACTTGAACTCAAATTTTTGATATGTTAAAATCTCTGATCATTCGACTGATCCAGGATCAGAGTTGATTCTCGTTGATGCTACCCTAAATCACTGTTCGAACAATCCAAGGTTATATATCATGGTACTAGAATGTTCGACTCGGTTATTCAAGTGAATTGCAACAATATATTCCAGCCTCGTGATGTTTTTCACTATTTTGATATTCTATTTCCTGTATTTGGGTCAACTTGGGCTCTCGAATTGATCTCAATTGGTTACTGTAAGACAAATAAGAGAATTAACTGCAGTTCTACTCTAGCTTTCTGCTTCTACTTCCTATATCTCCACCTCATTCTCCTCATTTCTTCCTCCTCATTCTCATCTTATTTCTAATCTCACTAAACACCTCATTCTATATTCCAGAACTCGTTTAGTACATGCAAATACATCTATGAGGATTGTCCTCTTTTTTCCTTCTTCTTCTTCTTCTTCTCCTTCTTTTGATTTCTTCCTTACTATTTGCCTTTCTATTCATCTTCTCTACTCTCTCTATCTTTGGTACACCATATCCACTCAGTCCTAGAGCGAAAACCTCTTCAACAAGGTTAGCATCTGAAAATGAATGCATAATGCTAGCCTAGATTCGCGGCCCAACAAAATGCAATCAAGCTGCACATTTTCCAATTTACAATTCTAATATTGGTTAAATTTCCTTTGTTGTGCATGAGAATTAAGAGGAAATATCCTAGTTCTCCATGTAAATAATCTGATCATACGAGAAATTCATATGAGTAGTCATTCAAGGTTTGGTTTAAATAGAATTTATGTTTTTGACTTGGAAGATTGGATAACATAAGAAGTGAGTTACACACTTCTTATAGGAATTATTCATATTGTAATGGGGTATTTAAAATTGGTATATATTGGGGTTATATTATGTATGGTATTGTGATGGTATTATAAGGTTGTGAGAACAACCCTAGACATTATGGTAACAATTTATAATAGGGGAATCGCTTGGCTTGCGAGAGGTTAAATTGATCTAACTCTATAACTCATGAGAAAGGAACTATATTTTAAAATAATAAACAAAACAGTTATATTTTGGAGAACTAAGTAATCGATTTAATCAAATTGTAACTCAAAATGAAACTGGAAACTTAAATAAAATAATATTGAGAAAACTTTTTAAACAAACAATAGAATATTACAGGATTTGCCTTCAATAAAAAAATGAATAATATATAATAATAAAATTGATAATATTAGCTCACTGAACTCACTGAACCAGGAAAATGGTGTCTCGGAAAAGAAGGGTAGAGCCGGGCCCGATTATCTGCTGTAGATAGCTCCAGGTCCCGTCCTCGTAACCGACTGACTAGAGCCTCTCATTTTTTCCATAATTTTACTTGTCATGAATTTTCACCGTCGTCAACAATTTATCTATTCATTGTGAAAATTCATGACAAATAATAAAAATTATGTAGTTCTATTACATCCCGGGGTCCCCCTAAACTTCGACCCGAAGTTATCGAAAAAACGGCATCTCTCTAAGTTAATTTTTACACATTTCAATAATATTTCAAAAATTAAAGTCAAAATTACCACAAGCTAAAATTATTATTATTATTCACAATATTATTCTAATTGGATATTTATATGTAACATAACTTTCAATGAATACCTTAAATCTATGTGAGTGCCAATTCATAAGCTAAATGCAAGTGATATAAATTACATTATAGTGAACTAATTCATAAAAAATCAAACTTAGCCTAACACATCAATCAACTTCAAATCAACAATTCAATACATTCATATCTGAATAAGAATTGAATGGAAAAAATTTCAATTATATTGATGAATAAAATTAAACCTACAAAATCTACGAAAGTAATAAAATTGAATCATAATGCAAAAATTAAACATCAAGTCCGAATAGTATTCGAGTAAGCAAAATAATATTGTGGACCTTGAAAATAAGAATAATAATAATAATTGAAATAGTTTATCTTCTAATCTGGGAAAATATTTGAATCGATAGCATAAAAGAGTAAATGGATACAATAATAGTGAATAAGTAATTATTATTTGCATAGTTTCCTATATCCTAACCCATTATTTTAATGATTTCATTACATACTACTTTACTAAAACACAATATATTCTTAAAGCTCCTGTGGGTAGTCCACAATTGGAGTACGTTTCGGGACTCTCAGTTGATTTGCTTTCTTCTTAATATAATTTTGAAGACATAAATACAAGAATATAACAGTTATCAGTGTTTGCCAGACAATAATATATAAATGATCAGTTTATTGTTCACCCCTAACAAATCAAAGTTATTTGGCATTTCAACATGATGGAAAATGTCTTCTGAGAATGAGTTGTGCTCTTCAAATTTTGAAAAATTCAAGTGCCAATTTTCATTTAAGATTTCCGAAAGGTTTAAGTACTGAGGCAGAGTCTCATGTTTAAAAATTGGGATGCTCAATTTAGATAAATTTGTCCACATGTGAGGAATTAAGTTATTAATAGCTGGAGAAGGATGGGAACGGGAGTCGCAAGGATAAAGAGTGCTTATCAGTACGTCGCCGTTGTCGTCTTGAAGTTCGCAGTTGCAAGGGATGTGGAGTGATAGGGTTCCTGGACTGTTGCTTGGGACCTCAGTTGTTGAGTTTTTACAGCGAATTGTCGTCTTTTTGCCGGTGTTGTGGAATAGGAAGGTGTCTTCTCGTAGGCGAGTGATTAGGGTTTGATTGTCAGTTGCTTTACAATCAAATTTGCAGACTTCTCGTAGCTCCGATACGTCTGCTTCTGATGTTAGAAGGTGGAGACAAGTGGCTTGGGTGGCGGAGTTCGACATCTTTTTCCTCGGAATCAAGCAGAGGCCTTTCTGCTTGAACTGGCAATCGTCTTCTTCGTCATCTGACAGGATTTGCAGTTTATTTTCTTCTCTAAGTATCAGGTGATGTTGGGAGGTCAAACGGCAGGTATGACCATTCCAATGAAGCGGGATAGATTGCAGGTGGAATAATGAAATAGTTGAATTTTTCTTCTTTATTGGTATTTTGAGGGTAACCAATAGTTCGTTGTCGGATTTTCTGCAGGATGTTGGTTTCAAGTTTCGAATTTTATCGTTGTCTTTTGTTGATATGGTGAAGTTTCTCTTGTTTATTTTCTTTTCGAGTTCTTGAAGTCGATTGTTTAGGTCTTCTTTTGAAATGACGTGATGAGAAAGTTGTTGATTGTAGCATCTCATGTCGATTTCATTGTAGTTGTTAGATAGAGTCATCATATACATGAAAATAGTAGTCCTCAGTTGTGTTTTCAGTACATCGGTTGTAGTATTCTCTTTCTGAAACTTATTCTGTTGGGTGAATGATTCTTGCCAAAGAATAAGGTCATGCTTCATGTTGTTCAATACTTTCTTCACGTTCTCTGCCATGCCGTTCATCTTACGGACCGATGTAGTCCATCATGATACTTGAGAAAGGCTTACTATCACACTTGATGGGTGATAAGAAACCTTGAGGCTTCGAAGTAGGGGTTTTTCTCTTTTGGCAATTTTTACATGATCTTACATAATTCGCAATGTTTTCATACATATTTTCCCAATAATATTTCGATGATATTTTCTCATGGGTTTTATAAATGCCGGTATGTCCACCTGTTAAGGAATCATCATGGAATGTTCCAAGGATTTTATTGATAAGAGATCGGGGTACGAGAAGTTTCAATTGATTGGTATGCCCATCAAATTTCTTCAGATAGACAATGTCTTTTTCGATCGTGTATTTTCTCGCCTTTCTAATCGTAGCTGTATCACTATGATTAGGGTTTCGTATTGCATCATATATTTTTCTTATACTCTCATCATTTTTCTGTAAAGTTTTATGTCTATTTCTTCTATTTCGAATATATTGTAGTTTTCGTCCTTTGTGAGATCAGTTATATCCTTCTCTAGTGGATATCTACTCAGGGCATCAGGTACGTGCATTTGGGCTCCTGGTTTATATTTCAAATCGAACGTGAACTCCGTTAATTTCATAAGTAACTTACTGACTCGAATACTGGGGTTTTTCCAAGTTTTATAGTATTGTAAACTAGCATGATCTGTGTAGATTGTGAACAATCGGCCAATTAAGTATTGTCTGAAATAATTTACACAATACACTATTGATAGAAGTTCAATCTCTCCTACTGCCCAATTTTCTTCATGTTTTGTCAGTTTTCTGGAAACAAAAGCTACTGGATGTAATTTTCCATTGTCATCTGGCTGCGAGATAATGCCCCCTATTCCAACTCGAGAAGCATCTGTGTGTACCACTACCTCCTTATCATTATTAAAATGATGAAGTACGGGTTGTGATAAAAGTTTGCTTTTTATTTCCGAGAATGCGTTCTGCTGATCTTCTTCCCAAGTGATTGGTTTATTCTCGTTATTTTTAGATATCAGATTTGTTAAGGGTCTTGCAATTATAGCGTAGTTTTGAATGAATTTTCGGTAAAATCCACTAAGACCAAGAAATGCTCTGACATCTTTGACAGTTTTGGGTATAGGGTATTTTTCGATAGCTTCCAAGGTTTCGGAAGCGGGTTGTATCCCTTCCTTTGAGACAGTGTGTCCAAGTACTTTAATTTTTCGGTAGAAGAAGTGACATTTAGATGTATTCAATTTTAGTCCTACGTCTTGCAATCTTTTCAAGGTTTTCTCGAGCTGTTGATATTGCTTATCAAATGATTCTCCATAGCTAATGATATCGTCCAAGTAAATCAAAACTCCTCTATACAAATAATCATTGAATACTTGGTTGATTGCTCGTTGGAAAGCATTTGGAGATGTTCTAAGACCAAAAGGTAGTCTTTTGAACGTGTACAGCCCTTTATGAGTTGCAAATGCTACATATTTTCGACAATCTTCGTGTAATGGCTGTTGGAAAAATGCTTGTCTGATATCTAGGGTGGAAAAGTAATCCGAATTGTCAAGAGAATCAAAAATTGTTTGAAGAAGGGGAAGGGGATATCTATCCGGTAATATTTTCTCGTTCAACATTTTATAGTCTACAACCAATCTGAATCCACCGTCTTTTTTAGTAACTAAAAATGCGGGAGAAGCATAATGACTCTGGGTTTCACAAACTATTCCTGCTTTTATCAATAACTCTACTTGTCTGTCTATTTCTGTTCTTTGAGCGATAGGTAATCTGTACGGTGACTTAGCAATGGGTGTGTAATCTGTAAGTTTGAACTTGTATTCGGGTAATTTCGCTTCCTCGAAATCAATTTCGTTTGTTGAAAATAGGTGTTTGTATTTATTGATGAGTCTTTTCGCTTTGGAATTTTGCTCTGGTGTAAGATCTTTATTAATATCTATTTCACAACCCCCTCCATCGAATAGAACAGAGTCTACTAATGAAACAGATTCGTCGTAATTACAAACTTCTCCTTCAATTTCACCAATAATAGTTTCATGCAACAATCTTATATCTTGCCTTCCTAGATTCAAAATTCTAATTTCACTCATGTTTGTTTCAAAATCATCCTCATTCCAAAGCACATGCAATTTTTTATTATGTAATAACGATTCATTTGGAGTAAAATGGGATACTTTGAGCAATTTTTGTGTTAGATTGACTTTGACATTCACGTCTTTTTGAGCGGGGATTATTGTTTCAAGAGCACATTTGACGAAATTTACGGGATTGGGTATGCAGACTTCTTTTGTAATATTTGTTTCAGAATCGTTGTGTAATCTATTTAATGTACAAATCCACTCTTTATCCATGTCTAATTCGACTATTTTACCATTATCGGTCATTGAAATGATGTTATTCTCATAATCTAATTTCATTTTATATTTTGAGAAGAAGGAATTTCCAACAATAATATCAGCCTGTAAGTCTTCAGAAATTACTAAATTTACTTCGAATTTCCTGTCATGTATTTGAATTTCACTCGAGATCATTCCTGTGATCGGCATTAATGAACCATTAGCTACCGATAAAGCAATACTACTATTTTTCAAATGTTTTAGATCATCGCTACTTAAAAGATTTTTTTGAACTATGTTTACGTTCGTACCGGTGTCAATGGTAATTGATACATCTTTTCCTTTGAATTTTCCATTAATAGTAAGTACTGGGACTTGAATTCTTCTCTCTTTAGTCAATGATCCATTCATTCCAAGTTCGTGCTGAGCATGCATTTCGGAAGACAATAGCTGTTTGAAGTTGGTTTCACTTTCTATTTCGTTAGAGCAATTAATTTCACTTTCATTTGAGTATAACTGATTATTATTGGCATTGAGAAAAAACTGCCTGACAAATTCTATCGCTTTGGATTGTTCATCTTTCATTGATACAGAAGATATTATATTACATGTGATTTCTTCTTTATCAATTGAATTTGGAGAATAATTATCAAATGGAAATTCAGCGCTTTGTTTTTCAAATCCGGATCCCAAGTTCATATCCGATTCGTCTAGGCTCGGGATCCTGTATTCGAGTTTTTTGATAAGAAAAAACAATCGTCTTTCCAGTGATTATTCCTCTTACAGTATGTACAGAATCTAGTCCTATTAGGGTTGATTGGTGTCCTGTAATTGACTGATGTTGATTGTGTGTAATTATTGTTTGTATAAGGTTGTCTTTGGAAATTGTTCTGATTTGTTTCGTGTGGGAAGACGTTTCCGCTCCTATTTCCAAACTGTCTATTAGGATTAGGATTATGTGATTGTGTGTTTCTGTCGCGATCATTGTAATTATTATTTTTTGAATAAGGTTGTCTTTGGAAGTTGTTCTGATTTGTTTCGTGTGGCGAAAAGTTTCCGCTCCTATTTCCAAACTGTCTATTAGGATTGGGATTTTGTGATTGACCTACATTTCTACTCAAATTTTTCACCACAATACTCAGATCGTTCAATTTCTTCTCTAAAGTATCTACTACATTTATTTTTTGGACAGGCTGTTCGATTGAAGCATTATGCATTCCTAACTTTTTGTCTAGAAGGAAGCGAGATCTTTCATATTTGGCGAGATTTTTCTCTAAATCTTCAACTGATGCATTGTCCATGAAAGCAACATGTTGCAATGCTCCTACGTCTAAGCCTCTCAAAACATATCCTACTATTCTTTTCTCTGACATTTGAGGCTCAAGAATGTGACAAAGTTTTATTATATCTGCTGTGTATTCTGTGTATGTTTCTGTTGGTAATTTGTTTCTGTTTTCGAGTTTTTGTCTGGTTGTCTCTTCATGAACAGGGTCTACAAGTTTACTTTTTAAGTGGCCTACTGCATCAAGAAATGTCGCGTTTTCATTTTTATCCGAAAATATGTCGAAAATTGCCAATGCTGTTTTCTTGAGGTAGAGGGGTAAATACAAGATTTTATCATCCTCATCCCACTTATTTATTTTTGCTGCCCTATTGAAGGTTTTCAACCACTCGTTGAAGTCTTCACTCTTTGTACCCCCATAGCTTTCGGGTTTCGCAAAGGGTCTTTTATCATTCCCTGCCATATTATTTTCTGGAATTAGGATATTTGCTAAGTTATCGGGAGCTACTGTGTCGTAGATGTGTTCTTGATTTCTGCCTAGCTTGCCTACTATTCGCTCGTAATCGGCTAACATAGGGAAGATAATACGATCGCGTTGAGACAGGGACCCTAACTTAAGTAATCGACTTAGAGCATCTCTAGCTCCTGAATCGTGGTCCACATAAATACAAACTTTTTTTGCCAAGTCAACAGCGAATCTCAAGTATTCAATATTAACAGATTGAGGGATGTGAATACCTAACTGTTTGCCTAGCTCTAATAATTCTGATTTATCCAGAGATTTTACTTTCAAATCAATAGGTAAACGTAATAATGAAACCTCGAATTCACTAGGTGATTGTTCAGAGTCACTAGAACTAGAGCTACTCATCTCAATATAACAATAATAACAATTATCATATTTACCCTGTACGTTGAGAGAATAGAGGACATAATTATACGAGATCAAACACAGAATATAATAATTATGATAATGACCTGAAATGAAAATGTCAATAGATAATTTGAAGGCTAATCTTGTCAATTAATAAACTCTTTCTCATGAGAACGACGCCCAACACCATGTAATGGGGTATTTAAATTTCGAGTATATGTTGGGGTTATATTATGTATGGTATTGTGATGGTATTATAAGGTTGTGAGAACAACCCTAGACATTATGGTAACAATTTATAATAGGGGAATCGCTTGGCTTGCGAGAGGTTAAATTGATCTAACTCTATAACTCATGAGAAAGGAACTATATTTTAAAATAATAAACAAAACAGTTATATTTTGGAGAACTAAGTAATCGATTTAATCAAATTGTAACTCAAAATGAAACTGGAAACTTAAATAAAATAATATTGAGAAAAACTTTTTAAACAAACAATAGAATAATTACAGGATTTGCCTTCAATAAAAAAATGAATAATATATAATAATAAAATTGATAATATTAGCTCACTGAACTCACTGAACCAGGAAAATGGTGTCTCGGAAAAGAAGGGTAGAGCCGGGCCCGATTATCTGCTGTAGATAGCTCCAGGTCCCGTCCTCGTAACCGACTGACTAGAGCCTCTCATTTTTTCCATAATTTTACTTGTCATGAATTTTCACCGTCGTCAACAATTTATCTATTCATTGTGAAAATTCATGACAAATAATAAAAATTATGTAGTTCTATTACAATATTATACAGAATACCTTTATAGAATATGGACAACTACTGGATTACTCCAAATGACTATACTATATTTTTATATGAAGTGATATAATATCAGTGATACTCTTGCTCCTGTGATATAGAAACCCAACATCATTGGAATAATAAAAGGAACCATTTGGATGACCCTCGACTATTACTTAGTCAATCTGTTCTTAATAATAGTGTAATGCAATACCAAATTGTCCTTCTACTTGAAATCCATGATCCTCCAGTAACAGACTATCCTTCTCGAAACAGAAACAAAAATATTATCTTGTGAACAAATGAGGATATTGAAGTTCTGGAAGTGAGGTTTCACCCGCATTCTGTGATTCAATATACATCTCATGTGGATTTTTTTGAGATAGTAATAATACGTACTCGTATTATTCAGTGATAGTCAGTGGATTTCAACAATTGAGGAGAAAAATTTCTTAAAACTTCAACCAGAGCATTTTTTCTTGTGCTACGTTTTGCTCTTCTCTCTCGTCTTTTTCTTCTTGTGTTTCTCCTTACTCTCCCACTTCCCCCTTCCTTCTTCATTGTCCAACTTCCACATTTTAACAAGCATAGTAGACCCGGGCAAGTGCAACAACAAAAATTGGCGGCAAACTTTGCATGTTGCCAATACTTACTGGACTTGAAAATAAAGTGTTTCGGCAGCGCCGACCAACCGACAAAAGCCCTAACTGCAAAATATTGCCCCACGAACAAAGAGAAAAAAAGCTTGTTTTATCGAAATAGAAGCAATCCTGAAAGAAAGCAGAGTGGATACAAGAGTGCGAGTGAGTGAGAAGTGGCCAGCCTGTTTATGGCGTCAATACTTCCCATTCAACCTATGCTGACAGATTGAAGTGAATCTAACACTGTGCTTCTTCAAAGTTTGCGTTACTTTTGCACGACTATAACAATATGGAATGGGAAATGCGGCGGAAAAATGTTGACTGGGCGCTGGAAAGTTGGAAGTTTGTGCGGACAAGAGCTTGTTCATAAGTTTTACAAGAAGTACGAGCCGATAGAACATTGCCAATTACTTAACAAGGTGGTTGCGCTGATGCTAGTTGAATCAAATCACTTTTCACAAGCGCACATACTCTTCTTAACGAGAAACGATGGAAGTATGAAGTAAAAAAAATGAAGAAGAGAAAACGAAGAAGAAGAAGAAGAAGAAGAAAAAGAGAAAGAAGAAGGAGTGGGAGGAGGAGAAGAAATTAATAAGAGATCTTCCAACGAATGAACCATACTTATTCCCAATAATACAGGAGATGCAACAATTCAATAGTAGATAGATACTAGATGAATACTTATTCACAGTATAGTCGAATTTTCGTTAGCTCATTATCCTTATCGCTTATAATGTTGGTAGATATCGCGCAGTATCGAGTTCGTGTCGGAAAGTTTGGAGCTGTATTCATGAAGCATTCTAAAGAATTAAAATCGAATATAATAAATTGTAAAAGTTTTTTTGTGTACACAGCGTGTGTTATACTATTGCTTCTAGCAATCGCCGGAGTCGGGTTGAATCCCGGGCCAGAACGGACAATGGACGATGTTCTCGATAAGTTGGAAAGTATTAAGAAACTTATTCTTCTCATTCCAGAAATGAAAAGTGCTATTTCAAACTTAAATGAGAACTTTTGCAATTTGAATAACGAAGTTAGTGATCTCAAGCAAAATTGTGAACGGCTGAATAAGGAGAACAATCGTCTTGTGAATCTGGTGGACAGACTAGAAGGTTCCTCAAGGCGCTCAAACCTGGTTTTCTACAACATCCCGGAAGAAAAACGTGAGAGGAGTGAAATGTGTGAGTTAATCTTTAAAGAACTTTCAGCAACAAAATTAAACATCCACTAAGGAGAGTACGATATTGATCGAGCACATAGGATCGGACGTCAAACTAGAAAAGGCAGACCAATTATTGTGAAATTCCTCAAATTCAAGAATAAAATGGAAATACTACAAGCAAGGCGTATGTTCAAAAACTCTGATATCGGAGTTGAAGAAGATTATACTCATGGAATTCGAAACATTTGCAAGGCATTAAAACAGTACATGCAGATGGCCAGAGGAGATGAACAACATGTCATAATGAATTATGACAAACTAGTCGTCAATAGTCGTCCATACTCACTTAAAGAATTACAGAGGAAGTTTGAGAATGAAAGCACTGTTCGAGAATCAATAAATCGAGAGGCTTCAGCAGGCTCTAATCTGGATGGAGTGCCGGTTAGGGTGACAGCAGAATCTGATCAGTGCTTGGGAAACGCATGAGAGGCACAAAATACTCAGAGAAAAGACAACAATGAGGACTCTCAGTTACTGGACGAGACACACGATTCTCGCTTCACAAACTCGGAATCGCCACCACCCATAGCTGCACCTGTCTGTCAACAGAGACAAGGGGGTCGTTTACCAGGATCAGCAGCAAGCAGCATGCAGGAGCGCATGATTTGAGAAGAGGAGGTGTAGGAAGAGGTGCCACAAAGTAAAATTGTGACGGGAAGATGTTACAGAATAAATATTGATATTATTAAAAGACGCTTGTCTATCAGCAAGCTAGATGACCGCGGAGATAAGGAGGGTACCGATGTCATACCATCTTCCACGCATCAAGAGTATTCTTAGCGCCTCTGGCGGCGTCGCATCATCATTCCCTCTACTTTGGGAGAGTATTTAAATGCCGGACGAGCTCCAGACCATAGCATTCCGCTCCCAACCTTCCTGCTCCTTGTACAGCGGCCCGTTGACTGCCGTACGTCCCTGTCCTCCTCTCCTGGAACAGCGGCCCGTTGGCTGCCGTCCCTCTCCACCTATCCTTCCTGGGCACAGTGGCCCGTTGGCTGACGTCCCTTTCCACTCATCCTCCCAGGGCACAGCAGCCCGTTGGCTGCCGTCCCTTTCCTCTCATCCTCCCAGGGCACAGCGGCCCGTTGGCTGCCGTCCCTTTCCATCCATCCTCCCAGGGCACAGCGGCCCGTTGGCTGTGCCGTCCCTTACCATCTCTCCTCTCCAGGCACAGCGGCCCATTGACTGCCGTCCCTCCCATCTATCTTCCTTCTTCCTACTATACTGGAGTGGAACCGAGGCCGTAGGGCCAATACAAAATTACCTTGAAGTGGTGTCAACAAAGAAGAGAGTGACCTTCACGCCATCAGAAGCAGTAGGTGGTGCTGTCCACACCAGCTAAGGCACAAAGAAGGAAGAAAAAGAACTTTGACTTGCCTCCTTTCTCCGCCCACATCAAGACTGAGCTGAGTCGTCCAGGAGCAACACCTGGGTATCAATCACCCTGAAGGTAGTCAGGGTGTACATGATAGATTGGCGCCCGCATTCGGGGTATGAGGCAACAAAGTAAGAATCATCATGAGTGAACAGGGCGAGGCTGATTTGGATGCTCAACACCAGTTGCTGATAGAGGGTCAGTCAGTCGATGACATGAAGCTCGAGGTGATAGCCGACTCCAGAGTTTCCTGAATTTATAGATTGAAAAAGGATTGAGCATTTAATCTTCTACAAGATTGAGGCATAGTGTCATCGGGAAAACATGCCGAGCTGAGAAGGTTGTGAGTGAAACAACATAAAAAGATGGCAGAACATTATCCCAGCCCAAGACCCGGCTTAATGAGCAAAAGCAGTGGGGGAATTAAACACTCGGCGACAGGTACCCATGCTGGAGTTGGAACCAACATTCACACAAGCCCCCTCATGGACTCAGGGGTGGTATGTGACAAAGTAAGAAGCTGAAGACTGTCATTTGATGGCCAATCAGATGCTCTCAGCTTCTTAGAAAGGCTGGATGAGCTACAACAAGCCTATGGGCTTACTGGCAACCAACTACTAGTCACACTACCTGAATTACTAGTTGATGAAGCCATCCTATGGATGCGTAATCATCGTGACCAGTGGAGATCATGGGACAATTTTGTGACAGATTTCAGATCACGCTTCTATCCACTCACCTACGATGAAGACCTGGAAAATCTAATTCAGGCAAGGAAGCAAAGGGAAGGTGAGTCATTTGATGACTTCCTCGAAGATGTACTGACACTTATGAGGCGTCATGGAGGTTTCACAGACGAAAATAAATTACAGAGAGTGTATAAGAATCTCCTCCCATGGTACAAATTGTATATTCGGCAATCTGATGTTCATAGTATTGACGAATTGGAAAAATTCAGGAGGGAGTATGAACAAATCAAGACGGAGGAAAAACAGAATAGACAGAATTCGAGAGTTCACATGACTGAGGACACGAAAAAGATTACAAGGTTGAGACAGTGATAGCCCCTACTAGTAACAGACTATCTCTTAGTGAGTCTGAACCTATGTGTTGGCAATACAAGAAACCGGGGCACTGGAGATCACAATGTCCCAAATCCTTCCATGTGAAAGATGCGGGAAGAGAGCACTGAAATGTGTCTGTGATATGCAAAAAACAAAAGATATGACAAAAGATGTGATAGACAATAGATATATAGTTGGCTAGTATTAAATCCGTTTCATAAATTGACTGAATTTGATGAGTGCCTAGTAAATATATGTTAACCCTACAGTTGTGTTGTGAGTGATGTTGTGGTACTTTTCCATAATGAAAACACAAATTTGAAATTGTCAACCACTTTTTATTATTATAAATTATTATAATATATACAGAACCAGGCTTCGTGGCTTTACCAGCCACATCTTTAGCTGTTTGTTTACAACTACAACTGTCTACCCGAATGAGAATGGCAGAGGAGGAAGTGAATAGATGAGTAGGTAGTTGGAGAGGCTTGATATTATTTAAGTAGAGGAGTGTTATATGATTAACTTGCATTATAAGGAGAATATTGTAGAGAATCTATCAAGCTTCATTTCTGAATTGGTTAGTCATGTCGGTTGAACGCATTTTTCTTAATATATGAGCATGTACGCAAAACATTTAAAAAATGCAACTTTTAAACCACCCTTATCCCTTTAGCACAAGGGATAGGGATAAGGACTTTTCATATGTTCACCCTCTAATTGTTCCCAACAAAGCTGCAAGGTCAAAAATTATCTTCAAAGCATTCTCTCCAAATTCCTTTGTCAATTGGTCTATTTTTGCATAACTGAAGAAACTGAAGATCTCACACTCAACACTGAAGCTGCTGCAACAGTTGTGGGGATGTGCGTAAACTTGTGAAATTGAAAATCAAATTGGAGAAAATTTGATGCTCTATAAGCTCATGGACAGCATGGATTTTTCCCATTGATATTCAAAAAGTTATAAGAGCAGAAATAACAAAAAATTGAGGAAAAATTTGCTTTTTCAAAAATGTTACATCTTTTAGAGCAGATATCTCAAAAAGTGAAAGAGATATAGAAAAAGTTGTTGAATCAATATTTGTGAAGTGGTAAACCTTTGCCCCACTGGTTGGGTGACATTATGTAAAGTTGTGCTCCTTGGAGGGTTATCTCTTATGATAGAACCCCATGTTATGAAGCTATAATTGTGTAAGGTGGTAAATTTCAAATCCTTTACAGATGATATGATGTTCTTGATATTTATAAGAGCAGTCGCTAAATTCCCTCTTTTGCGAATAAATTCACAAAAAATTAAGGCCGTCCGGCTCGCAAAATTACTGGGTTCAAACCTCAGCTCTAGCTCAGTGGTAGATACATGAATTTTACAAATACAAGTAATCACCATAAGGTTCAATGACCGGTGATTAATAATTCTTACCGCTGCTTCTATGAAGTTCTTGAAGAATACCAGTGAGGAAATTAAAAGAACATTTGATGACTGATTAACAGTAACCATGTACCACTAGAGAATGATAAGGACAAACTATAGTTGTTTCTAGTTGATTCTTAAAACGCTCGTCATGAACACAGGTATTCACCAATTTATCCTTCCAAAATTCCTTAGAACTTACAATGCCAGTTCTTGAAGCTCTCTGGATCCTTATATGATATAACTGGAACCTTATTAATATAATTTTTCAATATACTTGTTCTGGCAGACTAAAATGATTATCATCAAAGGACGATAAATACTGAGTGCTCTTTATAAGATCAATACTAATTGATTCAATAATTTCATGTGCTGCTGAATATTTATTGGTACTAAAACAGTTCAAACTGTATATCACGAGATGAGTTAGGATATAATAAAAAATTCTATGATTTTGTATGCTGACATAAAACACAAAATATATTCCCATAAAAAAGTGTATATAAAATATTCGATATATCTATAATTTTTCTTAAATAAATTCTTTCTAAAATCTGAACAATTATCACAGGTTTCGCTAGTATTCACAATAGTGAGCTTTAAAAATTTATAGATATATTATATTTAGCACTGATGCTTGGACCTCCAGTCAATTCAAAATTCTACAAATATAAACCTGTTTGGTCTATAGGTTTGATATGATATACTATGTTCAATTTGCAAAAATAATAATTAACAAATTAATATCAAACATGAGATCTCAGGGATTTATATGAATTCGGGCCATGCATGGAAGTAAGCTTCCTACATACATCAAATAAATTTATAAAACATTCTTATGAACTATGTGATAGTACTCAACACGTGGTGACTTTTTATTTAATTTAAGTCAATTTGAATAGCGCTTTTGATTAATTTCCCCACTATACGTAGAAAACCTAAAACGAGCTCGTTTGACTTATCACACACATAAATGAAGTTCTTGACGGTCTCGTGGATTGAATTAATTATTTCCAATAATTAATTAGGCAGGCTCCTTTCGTCTCTGCTGGGCTAGCGTGTGTTCCAGATTCTTATAGATTTCTTTCCAAATTAAAGATATATTTATAGGGAATAATTACAATTACGAACTCTTCAACAACACTGAGTTCACAGATAATTTAACATTTAATACAAATATTTCACATTTAAAAAAGGGTTTGGCTTGGTGATTTAAAAATTTTAAAAGGAAGAAAGAACCCTAAACTCCATGTGCATCCTCTCAGGTCAAGATCTTAAGCCAGAAGAAGGGGGTTTTCAGAAAATTTTGTCTCTTCCTAGAATAATTTTGTAAGCTACTCTCTGATTGGCCTTCAATTTAATAAACTCAATACAATTGGTCGCCTCAGAATCAGGGCTTCCTCAACTTTATAATAGAAAAAATCTAAATAAAAAGTTTTTATATAAATACATGTAGTGTTTATCTTGAATTAATTTCATAAATAAATCGTAACATACGATTTTAATAGATAATACATTTAGTTTTTTATATGAGTTTTGTATACTCTTGGTTTTTCGTGCTTTTTAGATTATAATAAATATTTATACAGAAATAATAGTTGTTCGTATTTCTACACATCAACCTTCCTTACTATATATAATATATCCTTTGTGAGTAAATTTTATATAATTCAACCTGTTATACTGGTTGATTGAGTGATCAGCTGATTCGCTCAGCATTGATTCTAATAATTATCGATTTATTCAAGATCGACTAATTCTTTTCAAAAATGTAAACAAATAATTCTAACCTCAATGTTCATGCAAACTTTTATTTTTTTATAATCCGCCAATAATAAGTAAGCCGCTTTATAATTTTTTAATCTTACCAATGGGTTCTCATAGTTATAGAATCACAATTATACATGTTTTCTTATCGTTTTTGATAATACTATTACTCCTAATCGCTAATAATATTCGATTTAAGTTGATTGATCCTTTGACTAGGTCTAACCTTCTTTCCATTTTATAATTCTATTAAAATTCATTGGTTCATTTTAAAATATTTGATGGTACTAAAGTACCACGTGACATATTATAGGAAATTATGTAAGCTTTAATTTCTTATTGGATAGTCATGTATGTAAAATGCATAGTTCTCGAGTTATATGCGAGAAGCCAAAAAATGGTACATTTGAACCACCCCCACCCCCTCAGCACAGTGGGTAGGGTTGGGGACTTTTGATATGTCTCACTACCCTAAACAGATCTTACTTACTTACTTATGCCGGCGCTACAGTCCATGAAGAACCTTCGCCTCCTCCACAATTCGCCTCCAATCGTTTCTTGTCTGGGCTAACACTCTCCACTGCATCACTCCCATCACACGCAGGTCGTTCTCTACTTCTCTCAGCCAGCTCCTTCTCGGCCTCCCTCTTCTTCTTGCACTGTAGAAGACCTCTCACATGAGCTTCTGCTGGGCTCTCTCCTGTGGCATCCTCTCTACATGCCCAAGCCAGCTTATTCTTCTTGACTTCACGAATCTGACAATATTCTGCCTCTTGAGTAGGATTTCGATCTCTTCATTATATATGATCCTCCAAATCCCTCCTTCATTTCTAGGGCCATATATTCTTCTTATCACCTTACCCTAAACAGATCTGCGGGGTCAAAAATTGTCTTCCAAACTTTTTCCTCTATAACACATCGTTGACTGGGATAACAATCTTTTAATATAGAATTGAAAGAGGATTATACAGAACGTCCCACCAAGGTTGTAACAGCCGTTGACCACAGATTCTTCACAACATTTCTGACAAAAAATATTTTGTAAACTTTTTTCCTATCGACCTTAGTTTTCGAGAAATATCGATTTTTCGATATTTTCAGAATAAGCCTACTTCCGGTCATAATATACTCAATAACTCAAAAACTACTAGTAAAATTTCAATTTCAAGGGTATTGTTGGAAAGAAAAAACATTTTAAACAAGACTTATGTGATTTCATCTGTTGTTAGATATATAGTAGTTTTTTATTAGGGCTTAAACTTGAAAAAATGCTATTCTTCAAATTAAAAGTCAAATTTCAAACCGATTTTTCTCCGGGTGATTATAGTGGTCTCAATGTTTCGAAAACTCTCCATTCCATAAGCTTTCGAATGAGTATAGATTTGAAAAGGTACTTCCCATGATAAAGTGTTCAAAACTGCTAATATCTGGAATGAACACCTTCAAAATGAAGAAATTCACAAACATCATGCATCGAGTGGTGATCTTAAAGGGGTGAAATCACCTGATCTATCTCTGACAATATTCTCAAGTTTTAATCAACATTTCAACATTCTACAATAAATTATATGACTTTTCCAATAACTTGCATTATTCCTTGTACCATGAATCCTGAATAAAATAACAAGAAGTGTATATGTTTCAGCCTATTTTCAGTATAGTTTTCAGTTTGCTTTCCAGTTAACTGGCATGATATGTATCAACTCTGTCTAGTAGAGAACTGTTCACGTTCATTATCATGAAATTTACCTTGATTGAGTACTTGAACATGTTATTGGTGTATGGAGAGTGTGAATGCAATTCAAGAGAGGCATAGCGTGTATACAGGAGACGTTTTCCTGACCCGAAACACCAATCTCATAATACGTTTTCAAGATTGATAGATGTCAAGATGGTAAGGGTCTAGGATCAGTTTCAAGGTACGAGAGGCCCGTCTCAATTTCTGAAGCTTTTGAGAATCTCATTCCAAAGTATTTCGAGCTGAATCCTCGATCCAGCAGCCTGCAATATTTTTGTTGTGTGGTGATTTGTGATATCTCCAACAATTCTCGAGATATGAGCTCAAAGTGTAAAATTGTTGATATAACAGCTTTTAATCCTTTTTTTTATGTTTCAGGGCCTACAACTCTCCAACAAAATGTATCATAAAAATGAATGCTCACCGTAGATTTGTAGAGCTCTGTGTTTTCTCTAATTTTATGTATTATTCCACTATTTATTGTTCACTTCCTATTGTTATTCGTGGGGGGGGGGTGAAATTTTTATTTTGTGACAATTGTTCACTTGACAATGAATTTTGAGTCTGGAACATCTGGTACACAATTTTTGACTTTGTAGCTTAATAAAAACTAGTTAGGAGGTAAACATAGCCAAAATACGCATCTTCAGCCCGTCTATAGAAAGCGTGGAACTGCTAAGTTGACACTTGTTGCAGAGTTGAAAATTTCACCCCCCACATTGAATCCGCTATAACAATAGGAGGTAAACATCAAGTAGTGAAATGATACATCAAATTAAAGAGAAAACGAAGCTCTACAAATCTACTGTGAGCATTCATTTTTATGATGCATTGTTGAAGAGTTGTAGGCCCTGAGAAATCAAATAATAGGATTAAAAGCTGTTATTCTAACAATTTTACACATCTGAGAGCTTATATCTCGAAAACTGTTGCAGATATCACAAATCACCACAGAACAAATATTGTAGAGAATCTATCAAGCCTCTGAATAGTTAGTCATGTCGGTTGAACGCATTTTTTTTAATATATGATCGTGTAAGCAAAAACTTGAAAAATGCAACTTTTAAACCACCCTCATCCCTTCAGCACAAGGCACAAGCCTTCAGTATTGCACCAACAACCTCCCCATCATTGACAGTATCTTGTTTTAAAAATACATGATCTATACAATTACGTAATTTTGTGGGTTTATTCATGTGGATTTATACCCATTTAAATGCATAACACTCAGATATTCATTTGTGAGATTGGTATTATCTAAAATATTCAAGCTCATATCACCAATTATTACAACATTATGTTGATTTTTTAGAGATTTCAAATGATTATCCAGATTAATCAAATCAAATCAAACTCTTCATTTGCCATAATACAATACAATTTGTAAAAAAAATTGAAAACTTATTTTAAACATAAACATGGAATAAATAATAATTATTCTTCTCAAAATTAGCTTAGAGGCGTTGCCAGCAAAACCAGAGGTTTGTGTGCTGCAACGAGTATCAATCTTAGAAATCTTAACTTACAAAATTAATAAAACATTTAATCAATATATCAATATTGAAAAAAAAAGAATGATAAACAAAAGGAGTGCTCTATTAAAGAGATGGCAATAGGAAAAAACACCTAAATCAAAACTAAAAATCTATATGGAGGTGACAAAAGATAAGGAGATCAATTATGAAAGAGGTGAGATACATTAACAGATTTTATCCATTCAACTATATTTCTAATGGATGACTTATTAATATGTTTCACTAGAAAGTGTTGAGGTACTAATTTAATTAGTTTATTGCTGATGACCATCACTTTTTGAGAATTTAGATGCAGCATTAAGCCTAACATTATTATAGCCTGGTAAATCGAAATCAAATTCAGAATCGTCACAAATCCAAGTTTCAGTTGAAACGATTAAGTCAAATGTTATTTGGCTATAACTTAGATAATAAACGAATTGATCAAAATGTTTCCTAATACTTCCAATGTTCATATGAATTTTATTTATACAGTTATTACTATCTTGCAGAGAAAAAGTAAAAAGATAATTAAATTCAAGTGTTTCATAAATTAATGTCCACAGACAAATCATGATTCTGATTCGGTATAGTAAATCAATAACCAACATTAACCAGATGAAAAATCAATGTTTGCTATCTATCTAGATGGTTTCAAGGTACATTACACTTCTTACCGTTATCGGCTTCATCCCTTCTTTCTTCTTCACGAAAAAATTCCCGTCTCCAACCCAAACGAAGTGATAGCCTTTCTGAATCGCTAATTTTCGTGTTTCCCTGAACAATTCCATTCTAGAGGGGGGCAGATGCTGATAAGCACACACTCGACCATCAGCCAAAGATCGATTCACCATCTTAGTTGAAATACCTGGACCTCCAACATCGCGGCTCGCAGCCTGTTTGAAATGGTTCAACCAGTCTTTTTTATCTTGTCTGCGGACGAATTTGAAAACAATAGGCTTCATCTGATCCTTTCTCCTTGATGGTAGTCTGTGCGCGGCACTGAGACCCTTCGAATCAATTGAATTCTTGATAGCAGATGATATTTTATTGAAAACTTCAAACATCGATTCATTATTTGTTTCTGGAACGCCGGTAACAATTACATTCTCTCTACGAGTATAGCCTTGCATATCGGACAATTCACTTTTCAACTTCAAATTTTCATTTTTCAACGAGTCAACGTCTTTCTTCAAAGATTTAATTTCCTCCTTGCAACTGAAAAATTCGTTTTTAAACGAATCGCACTCATCAGACATGAATTCTATAGAGACTTTCATAGAATAAAAATCCTCTTTGAAAGTAGGAGACAGTTCAGCACATATAATTTCTCGCACGACATTATAGAAATAGCCTGTAAATCCAATTGAGAAAGCGATTGTCTGTTATCAGCAGCCGTTGCCCTTGAGCCATCCTCGCCGGCAGTAGACAATGACTGCACTGTTGACACAGACGCATTGTTTAGTATTGTTTAGGAGCATCCGTATCACACTTCAAACACAACATATAGTTAACCGGTAAACTAAAACATATCGTAACAACAAAAGGAGCACACAAACAATTGATGCTCACTCCACGACGTCTCGAGGCGAACTCCAATAATAACATGAAAAATCCAATCATCTACATCAATAAACATATGAATCTTTTGAACCTGCGTGTTTCACCGTATAACCTCCGTCCCTCATCTATTACCTTTCAAATTACAGATACTGTTTTATCAATTTTTAGAGAACAATTTTTATATCAGTTATCAAAGCTCATCAATGTTATTCCTAACCACTTTATCACTAGTAAATTCAATAGAAAACTGCTAATTGAAATTCAAACATGGATAATCTCGAACAATGAATAATGTTGGCAATGTAATTTCCTCATAGCTGTGCCGGGCACTCTCTTTAATTCAGGCCTTTTCCCAAGTTATAATAGTAAATTTAATACGCAATAGACTAGAGCCATTATTGTAAGTGAGTTAGCGAAATAAATTATTCTCTCTCTCTATTATGAACGGCCATGACTTCGAGTTTCCCATGATAGATATTTAAAAATTGTGGCTCCGAGTCGTCGAGGAATGTAGATTATGGAATTATCTCTAAAACTTAGCCTTCTTGTCGCGACATAAAGTGCGATAAGTTGGAAAACAGCAAGCATTGAAATTATAACAAACTACCGATTTTGCAGTTACTATTTGGTCCAAAGGCTCTAGAAGCCACGCGACGATTGGTCAAATTGATTCCATTCGCCCAATAGGAGACCTGTTTCTAAATACAGTAGTGGGGATTCCCCAGTCGAGAGACCAGATTACGTTCCGGAGGACACTTTGCTAGGAGCACTACGAGAGTAAAGATGTAGTCACTATGTTTCCCCCTTTTTGGGCAGGTTTATAAGTTTATTTCAGTAGTTAATGTAGGAGCTAGTTTTATTTTTTATTAATGTTTAAATTTACTAGTAGTGCCATGTCCTGAAAGGTTTAATTGTGTTTCTTCATCATGTACGAATAATTGTTTCTTCAAATAACCGCTAAGGTACGTAAAATAAGGTTAAAATATAATTTAGGGAATTTAATTGATTGAAACTTCCATAAGAGTATTGAATTAATCAAGCCTGTTATTTTTCAAGTTAATAATATTGATTGAGAATAATCCTTTTGATTTTATTAGTGATGGAAGATAATTATAATTTTTTTCTACAGAAGTATAGAAAGTTTTCAGTTACGTTACATTTGAGTTATTGTTTCTGGAAATATATTATCGTAGAGTATTGCTGAAAGTCAGGAAGATAGCCTTTAAATTGGAATGAAATTTTTAAGATTATGTTCATATTGAGTTTATGACATTTTATAATTTATATTTTTCAGACTCTGTTTTCTTATGTCATTAAGGCTTTCGAATGATTTAGTAAATTTTTTATGATAGAAATCTTAATAGACGAAGAAGAAAGTTTTTCTTTTCCAGGAAATTAATATTAATGAATGTTCAAATTTTAATACAATTTAAATTATTTTCTATGTGTCTACTAATTTTATTTAATTAAAGGTAAAAACTATCCACAAGATGAATCTTATAAGGCAAACATTATCTTTCCTTAAAGTGAAATTTTCAATGTTTTTTTCTTTTATTGTGTTATAAAGTGTCTTGTTTTATTAGGTGATAAATTCATAATTTCAGTTGATACTAGTTTTTGGACTTGTATTTGTAGGTAAATCAAATCATAAACTCTGGAATGTTCATTTTTAATTAAGGTTCTGAGCAGTTTTGGGCGAATGCCCGTTATTTACACTTGGATTGCGTCCTATAGTTCATAAATAATAAATAAAATAAATGTTGGCTGGCGCACAAGTTTCCAACAATACTAGCCGAGCTACTATATGAAAAATTATATTTGATTTCGCAAACCAAACGAAAAATATCATATAAGTTAGCATCATTTCAATTTGAATTATTTGTGAAGAAAGATCCATTAATTCTGATAAAAAGAATCAGTAGTTTAAAGATAAAAATCTATATAAAATGAGGATTCAAATAGAATGAGAGAATTTAATTAATTGTAATCAATAGATAACTCCTGTTTTAGCTTTTGATGAATTGTAGGAAGAGTTAGAAATTAATGCTGTAATACATTTATTTACAGCGGTTCATGTGTGTCCCCAAACCAACTTCTTGTACGACCACCCCTTTGGTTCCGCAACTTTATGTAACACCGCTTCAAGACACCCGTTCAGACGACAGGTCTAGGGACGTAAGAGGACGTCGCCGTCAAGCCAAATTCAACCGGTAAAAGCTCACCGCCAAAAACAAGGTTCTGTAACCCCGACGATAAAGCAACGTACAGACCAACGAAAGTGCAGTGTAGTGAAACAAAGGTTCATTCGAGAATGTCAATCAAAAGTGGGGATTCAAAATTATTATGAAATGGGTTATATGGGTTACTATCGACGAAGCTTGGGTTCAACGGGTTTTTCTTTCTTGAGTAATTTCATGTTGAAATTAATTGGTTATTTTGTGACTGATCTTGTTTGGTTTTGTGACGTATTGCTATCTAAACGGGGATAGTAATGCGCCCCCGAATCAGATGAAGAATGTCAACAAATTAACATGATATTGTTGTTTCTGTTGTTCGATTTTAGTTGCCAATGTTATTGAAGCTGTTTGTATTTTTTGTTTAATTATTTCAAATTGTAGTGTTATTCTATAGTATAAACCTATTAAATCAGGCATGGCAAGATTAATTGAAGTTTTCTTGACTCTAGCCCGTTCACCTGCATGAATTAGGTATGGACTCAGGTATTTTCTAGATGTGTCGGCCTATTTCTAAATTCTAAATTTTATTCAAAATTATCTTATCTATTATCTTTTAAAAGGCAAAGGCACACATAGCTTAGTATAAAGACTTCTCATGTTTTTAATGTAATTTTCAACTATTCTTCACTTTCCCGTATGCCTTCACTCTGCTCTTCCTCTCTAACTCTTTCTCTTCCGTATTTCTTAATAATATCCCATTATTATTTTCTTCTACTGTTAAGCATTATAAACACTCGGCCTCTGCGCTCAGGTTCCTCGAACCTTGCAGGGACTTCTCGTTTTTAATATAGTTATGTATAATCCTATTCGATGGCATCTTTATTTTTTCATTTTATATTGTATTTTACTTTTTTCTTTAAAACCATTTTTTTCATTTCTTTGTCTTTGATCGTGGTGGCGGTATTTTCCTACTGCCAAAGTGGTGACGGCGGCATTCTCATTTTGCCAAAATAGTTACGGCAGGATTTCCATCATAAGGTATTCTACCTTATTGCTCATGATAAAATCTATTACCTTCATACACAGGTAATTGGTTCAGTGGAATAGCAGTTTCTTCTGACTTCCAAAATAAGTTAATATAACTTGAAACTCGCCACAGTTGTCTGTGAGTGAACAAATTGTTTATTGAATCAAATAAATCGATGCATGTCAGTGTGAATGTGAAACAATTGTATTTTTATATATAGCAGAATAAATCAAGAAACTATTTATTATCTTTAACAAATTACGTCACAACTGACAGAATGGGTTGTGACGTAGCTGACAAAGAGATCGAAAACATTATGTTCACTTGATATTCAAATGTTGAATAATAAATGCCTGATCACTCACTACATAATTGAATAGCATCGCTCTCAAAGTGATGATCAGTTTCAAGAAAGCATCAGCCTACTATTAGAGTGCCTGATATTCTGGAAATTTTATATTGTGAAGTAGGCTACGGTATATTATATTTAGGATATCATTCATCTATATATGCTAGGACATAATATACAGGACATATACTAGGACATATATATCTGGACATGCTAGGTATGTGGAAAAGTCAGGCTACCAAATTGTTTGTGATTTCCATCCTTCTACTGGATTTACCACAAATCAATAGCAGTGGAAGAAGTGATAAATACAATGAAGAAGATTCTGCGGAGACACCACCACTCCCCAATGATGTAAGGGGAAAGAAAAAAATTCTTGGTATCTTCAGGAAAGGTAGTAACAAACAAAAAGAACCCTTCGTTATGGAGCGAACTGTAAGTTTACATTTTTTATTTATTCACAGAAGCAAATAATCAAATCGATGGTCTTCGTTTCTTCAACATTTTATGTAGTGGCATTCATTTATGATTAGTCAATAAATGATTCTAATATATTAGTTCGTTGTGGAAAATTTTTGTAAGCCCACCTGAAAATACACAATATTAACAAAAATTTCAATAACAGTAAGAGTAGGCCTACAAAAAGCCTTGAGGTATCCTCAATCGGGTACTAGATAACTATTCCAAGTAGACTAGCCTTTACTCTTAAAAAATATCACTGTCAAGTGAAAAATTAAGCTCATTTGTGAAAAAAATCAATTTGATAAGCGGTTTGTATGCTGCAATATGTTATTTTGTTAGCTTACTGAACTTTGAAACTTGAAATTCTCAATGGTACTAATAAAATACTAATGATTCTTCAAAACAATCTTCCACGGAAAAAATGATTTAATTCAATATGTAACCATAATAGTATTCAAGTAAATTAATAAAATTTCATTTATATCAATCTGCATCTATGTGTATCTGAAACAAACATAAATATTTCACGGCTGACTGTTTAAAAATTATATTTTGATGGCTTAGAGTGAAAAACTCGTAGATCCAAAAATCAAATTTTACAGGAGACATTAAAAGCTGTTTATCCCTACTTATAGATAATATTATCATATTTTCTCATTGAATTTAGTACAACTATATGTCCATTGCTTCTCCAAATACAAATTCAACAGTTGTAAACAACGATCTTAATAATTATTTCTTGGACTTACAAGTTTTTCATTTTTACCTGATCATGACTTAAATGCTTTCAATATCATTCTTGACGTAAATGGTTTTCATAATAAACGATTCTGTGATCTACAGGTTTTTCACATTCTAAGCTACTATTATTTATGATGTGACTATATTAATTATGTTTTATTTTTCTGGAACTTAATGATAATATTTATCTGAACATTGAGTGGAAATAAAAATTAACAATGCTGAAATAATTCTTCAGAACTAAAGAGAATTTATAATTATCAAAATTATTAGAAATTGCGCATATAATTGAACATTGAAGACTCAGGCTTTGAACTCCTAGTTATAAAATGAAAAATCATTGAAAAGGATGATACCCAAATTACCAAATATTTGTTATATCTTGTGAATTATCATGTAATTGATCATATTATCGTGTATATGTAATAATTGATCATCATATTATCGTGTAGTAGTTCAGCAGACGTAGAGCAGTGGCGGATCTAGAATTTTATTTTGGGGGGGGGGGGGGCTGAACAGGGGAAAATTTTGTGAAAGGGCTTACATTTAATGAAGTTAATTGTTGAAGTTTTATGGAGTAAAAACGTGTGTTTCACAGTAAACGTTTTCAGGATGTTTTGTTTATTTATTTAATAATGAAATACATTAAAGTTAATAAAAGACAGATCAAAAATATGTAAAGGATTTATTTTTAAGTACATCGTACATTTAATATTTCGAAATAGTTCTACTACCTGGAGATGAATAAATAATGATGGGGACACAGTTGGAACTTTTGTTTGGAGACTTGAAGTGATGGTCTGAGAATTAATACTGTCATTCATCGCTAGTCGCTGTACAGGAACTGTAAACGCCTTGTGTGCTTTTGAGCAAACTTTTCAATTACCTGTGAAGAGCATACGCCAGTTAATCACTCGATCAAGGACTCGATCCCTAGAGGTGTTTTATTTTTCATGCCAGCCATTTTTCACTCAACCATTTTAAATTAAATTTTCTGATTTGTCCGGATTCTACATTAGTTGGAAAAACATAGGAGTTACTTGGAACCCAAGGTTTTGTTAAAACATTATAAATTCCCTCATCAATTATATTGGATTTTCCAACATAATTAGCAATGTCATATTTCTCCGAATGAGAGTAAATGGGTCTGCTTTCCAGAGGCTGAAGTAACTGGCCTGGGTCAGTATGTTCCGTCTGAGGTGACGCTCGAATTGTCGATGAACCAGTTTCGGCGCCATTTTGCATGTGAACGTTTTCACTTTTACTCTTCTTCGGGTTCTTGAAAAAGCAGGAAATATTTGTTTGTTTACGTTTAGACATTTCCACAACACAAACAATAACACGTTTATTTGAACTTCACACCTAATAAAAACGTTCGACAAGTACTTTTCACAAAGAAAACAAAGATAATATTAGCAATCACGAAACAGCTTACGGACTGACTAAGCGAGTAACAATGATTGCGAGGAGTGACAATAAGCTTGGGTAGGTGATCGAAGAAGGAAACCGGTTGTTCCAAGTAGGGGGGGGGGGAACCAGCGCCGACGCCTCTAGGGGAAACCGCTAAGTCACTGTATGTGCGTCCTCTATAGTGCGCGTTTGTTTCAATGAAACCAGATAAACGGAGCGGGCAGGCAATGTAAATGTAACTAAGATATTATACAAAGTATTAAAATGTTAAGGGATATAATACAATTGAAGACGTAGTAGTGGAATTAGGTCATTCTTGCCAATGAATATACTTTACCAGCTTCAAACTAATTATATTTGTATAAAATTTACATTCTTACAAAAAAAAATTTAGGCGTTTTGGGGGGGGGCTTGAGCCCGAAAGCCCCCCCCCCCCCGTAGATCCGCCACTGACGTAGAGTGAACATCGTTTTCATTGTTAGTCGTAGTCTTTAGTTCAATCAGCAAAATTCTGCGTGAGTGTACAAAATTTTCGTTATTGAAATAGTATTCGTTAGTGATTCGTGAAACTGGGTCAAGGCTCGGAACGGTGATTTCGATATGAAATGGGATCACCAGAAAAACTATCACAATTTTTAGCATCGGAGTTTGAAGAAAGTGAAAATATAAATAACTCAGGACAAATGGAGTCAAGTGAAGAAAGTGAAAATATAAATGATTTAGGACAAATGGAGTCGAGAGATAAATATAATGAACTTGATAAATTACAATTATCTTTCAAGATGTGGGGCTCAAAACTATTTGAGAAGAGAAAAATATCTAAGGCCGACTACCAGTATTTTCTGGAGCTGTGTTTTGAATTAAAAGTCCTGGCACGAAAAACCAGTGAGAGCAGTGAAGTGGCAGCTGACAAAACGAGGATAGATGTGAGACTCAGCAAGATTGAGGAAAAAATTGAGAAGCTAACATCAAACTTCTCAATTCCAACACCAATCCAGAATAATCCAACCTACGCCGAAACGGTTCAACTACCCAAGAAGAAGGAAGAAAGGAAGCCAGGAGTGACTGCCGAGAAGATGAGTGAACAGAGGAGCAGACCAATACCCAAGGAAAAAACTGTTCTGATATAACCGGAGAACATCCAGGGCACAGAGACAGAAATAAGTGACAACCTGAGAATAGTTGTGAAAAAAACTGTTTCCAATGAGAACTCATTGAAAATAAAAAAGCGATCAATGTGTTGGGTGGGGGAGTGCTCCTAGTGATGGACTCTAGTGTGGACTAAAATAAAATTTTTGGTGAGTCTTCACTAAGAAATGCTGAATTTCTGAAGTTCATGATAGGAATCTGCTAGATTCAATGCAGATCGAGCAATTCAAAAATTATTCATTCAAGCCAATTTTCAAGATTGGTCCAAAAGACAAAAGTCAGGTTAATTGGGTGGTGGAATGCATATATAAGGAACAGACTCAAAAATATGTGGAGAGTATAATTATATAGATTGGTCTTCGAGCAACATCAAGGACCACGTGTCTGTTAGTAGATGCTTCCGCTGTCAAGGATTAAATCATATTGGCCGTCACTGTAATCAGCAACAAAACACATGCAGCCACTGTACGGGAACTGGTCATGAAATCAAGGCATGTCCAAATAAGAAAAAAAAGAAGTATGTGCTATTTGCAAAAAAACAACAAAATCCAGCAAATCACAAAGTTAGTGACAAAAGCTGTCTAGAATATGAAAAAGCATTGAGGAAACTAGTTAAAAAGACCGACTATGGGTACCTATAAAAAACTTTTTTCATGATACCGTGCAACGCTTCAGTAAACAAAAAGTTTCTATTGTAGCACAAATCAATATGAATAATACCTCTAGTAGAAATAAATGTAAGATGCTTAACAAATTGAAAAAATTCAACATAAAAAATTTCGACTGTGAAAACCCCAAAAAGTAGAACAAATCTTGTTCATAATTATGTAGAATATGTGAATTTTGTTATTTCTTTTGCATGCAAGGAAGACAACAGCATGCTGTTATCTAAGAGGGCTCAAGATTTTTAAAATGCTCGAAAACTCATCTGAATGAATGGCAACAACTCACTAACACTGAAGCAGGGTAAAGAACTGTTTTCTCTTGAAAATCTAAATGTCAAGAACTCATCATAGAAACAAGCGAACAAGCTCATCAGAGATCCATTAATACACTTGCTCTTCTAAACAGTTGGAGTTTAGTTAATCATCCCCTAATAGTAGAAATATTGATATTTTTAACAATGCAATCCAAGATATACCGGCAATGAGTATGTTGGGTTCTGTATTGGAGAATGAAGCCCTTCATTTTGTATTTTACAATCAAGAAATTGAAATAATATCAATTACTTAGAAATACTAAGTCAATATAATGCTAATGCTACAGAGTATCCTGCTGGATTTTTCGTGGGTGTGTCAAAGTACGAAATATATTGTTAATACAATGATAGAACTTCGTAACCTCCTTGAAAAGGCTGATGCTGAAAATGCTAAAATCTACAAGCAGATTCTCAATGGTATATGTTATGACGTGACAAGTAGAGCTATTGATGGAGTAAAAAGAAAAGATATGAACATATTTTATAATGAAAACATTTCTATCAAAAACAAACACTCTATACCGAATGAGATACAGTCTAGAAGAGAGAGGCAATATGTTATATCCTTAGAAGAGGAGAATAGGTTCAAAACAACTGAAAAATACATATTAGTCACTAGAGATACAGACCTTATGCTAGATGGCGAGCTAATGAGTGAAATTAATAAAATTCACATCAACAAGCCCAGATTCCCATAAATCAGTTGGATAGAAGGAGTGCCTGGATGTGGAAAATCTACATATATAATACGAGAGCACTCTCCAGGAAGAGATTTAGTTTTAACTTAAACTAGAGCAAGCATAAAGGATATAAGAGATTCAGTCTCAGCACAATACGCCAGTCCCATAAATAGAGAGATCACAAGTAGTTACCAAGATTAGTGGAACAGAATTTCAGATTTCTGTGAGCCGGAAGAGTATATAAGCGGTCTCCAGTGGATGTCTGTTTTGCACTTCAATCATTCTACCCAGGAATCAGTACAAAGAACGCACAAGTAAGATCAATACTTCCAACATTTGAAAACGGCGAAATTCATCAGCTGAAGGAAGATACTCTGATCCTCACATTTACACAAAAGGAGAAGAAAATTCTCACTGATGGCATGAATAGATATGAGTCTCAAAGAATTAACACAATTCACGAAGCGCAGGGGCTCACATCAAAGGATGTAGTGTTAGTGAGGATTGACACAAGAGACAATAAAATTTATAACAGTGTATCACACGCTATTGTCGCAATATCCAGACATACAGAAAGCTTCAGATATCCCACAACAGGCTACGATCATGCAACACAGGATATTATTGATAGAGTAAAGGACAGAACAGAAAAAGAGCTTATGGTATAGAGCAAAAAAAACTTGGAAGGTGAAGCCAATACTGAACATTGTGAAATTGATGAATAAACTGGTAGAAGAGCTCGACTCAGAAGATATAAATGATATTGCAACTCTGGATCCTAAATATATGTTCGATTGCTTGGAACAGTTCAACCTGAGAATAATTAGTTTCAATATCAGAAGTTACAACAAGAATGTTGATGAGTTCCTAATCCAAGGAGAGGACTTACAGTGTGACTTTGATGTAATTGTATTGACAGAATGCTGGATGTCTTGCAGTAAAACTCCACGCATAATAAGTAACTACAATCTATATGCAACAGAGAAGAATCATCTACAGAATGATGGAGTAATTGTATATGTTGAAACTGATATTAACGTTGAAGTTGAGGAGTCAGAAATTCGACAGGCCAACTGTTTGAATCTCCGCCTCGAAACTCAAGGAAGTATATTTGTCACCTTCCAACCCAGATTTGACAGAATTCATCAACGTTATGATACATCTGTTTGAGAGATCAAGTCAACATTCCCATGTAGTTGTAGGAGACTTCAATATTAACACAATAGAACTAAACAAGCATCGTCAACTGCATGATTATGAGAGCTTACTCAGTGAATTTGGTTTTGCTCACTGTATTAAACAGCCTACTCGCTCCCACGACAACACCGCTTCATGCTTGGATCACATTTTAGTGAATTTCAAAAAAGACCCAATGCCAATAGTTTTTTTCAAAACTCAATAACAGACCACTTCATCACTATTCTAGGAATAAGAAGCAACAAAGATATTGATAATGCAGAGAAGAAGCATAACAGAGAAGTCTTCAAAAAAGTCAAGTTTTCATCACTGCTTGTGGAAGAAACAAACTTGTGGACTCCATTCACAAGCAGGATAGTACTGAAGGCGCATTGAAAGAGTTTGTCACTATAATGAATAAGCACGTGGAAGAATGTAAGAAAGCTTACTCCGTTCCACACAGAAAGAAAAAAATCAATCTATGGATATCAGTGGGAATAATAACATCAATAAGGAGAAGAGATAAACTTCACAAACAATGTAGAAATAGTACATAAAATGTGCAACTACACCAATATTACAGGAAATTCAGAAACCTATTAACTAGAGTTAAAGTAGAAGCAAAAAAACAATATTCTTCCCACATGTTTCGAAACTTAAGAGATGCAAAGCAGACATTGAAGGTGATACGTGAAATAATTGAAGTTCAGAGATCAAGAACACAAATCAGAAAACTGGATGTACAAGGGAGAGAATTGAAACTGGGAGAGAATGACGAAGACATTTACAAAAGTTTTCAACGAGTTCTTCGAAAATATTGGATTTGAACTGACACAAAATATATTGAACAACAACAACCTGCAGACGAACCCATAGTTACAAACACTAGATGTGAGACAATATATTTACACCTGTACATGAAGAACAAATGATAAAAGTAATCAGCAGTCTCAAATCAGACAGCGCACCAGGTCCAGATAACTTCAGACCAGAGCTCTTCAAACAGAATAGTATAGCTCTTGCTAGACCATTAACACTGATTGCCAATAAAATCCTAGGAGAAGAAGGTACCTTTCCTCAGTGTTTGAAGGAAGCTATTATATGCCCAATTTTCGAAGCAGGGGACAAGAGAGATTTGAACTGTTATGAACCAATATCACTTGTCAATATATTAGAGAAAATTTTAGAGGAATGTGTCGAATCGAGACTCATCAACTTCCTTGAAAAGAAACATCATTTTATCACCAAATCAATATGACTTCAAATCAAACTGTAGTACCAATGATGCAAACCACAATGTCATTTCTAAAATAACAGAGAAAATCAACTGTGAGGAGAAACCACTGGCAATTTTTCTGGATCTGAAAAAAACATTTAATACTGTGTCACATGATATTCTGCTGGAGAGACTCCACAACTATGGAATCAGAGGAGTGGCATGAGATCTATTCAAAAGCTAATTGTCAAACCGGACCCAGGGTCTCACAGTCAATGGACAAAGAAGCAGCAAGCTCAAAGACGAATATGGAGTACCGCAAGGTACAGTCCTTGGTTCAACACTCTTCTTGATTTATATAAATCCTCTGTGCAGTATAAAAATTGAAGGCAATATCACCACCTTAGCAGAAGACACAGTTCTTATGTTAACAGGGCCAACGTGGCCGATAGCATGAAGTAAAGCTGAAACTGGATTACAGAAAATATCACATTGGCTAAATCAGAATCTGCTCACTCTTAACTATGACAAGACCCACTTTCTAACTTTCTCAGCTACACAACATGGACAGCCCACAGAAAATCTTCTAACAGTCAACTTTTCCAACACCACGGCATTCACTATCCACAGAAAATCAACAATAAAATACCTCGGCATTATACTAGACTCTTTTCTACGCTGGGATCATCATAAAGATTGCCTCTGCAAGAAGTTTAGAGAAATAATATTCAAGTTAAAAATGCTGAGAACAATTAAAGACGAGAAGTGCATGAAGATGTTCTACTATTCCTTAGTTCAGTCTTTGCTTACCTATGGAATTGTAGGATGGGGAGGAAAAAACTACGTTCACGCCCTTATAAAAGGGGATCAACCGGGACGCCAACCAATATGAGAGCATTATACTGAACCCCTTATAATATTTAATTTTATTTTTGCTAAAGTTAAAATTTTAAATGTTCCTGTTAAGTAGTCAACATAACTCGCTGAAGTCGCTCTATGACATGAGTTATTAAAGTAGTTATTTCCATTGGAGAAGACGACAGCAGCTCACCAGGAATAAGGCATAGGACACAAGAGGCAAATCCATGCCACATCTTCAAATTTGTGAAAAATTGGCGCACGTGAGTTGTAAAATATTTTAGAGGGCCCTCAATGCAACGAATTTATAGAAATTCGATAAAGCTAGCTCGTCGAAGATTACATTTGAAAATCAAGCTTGATTTGAACTTATTTGTGCAAGTAATTATGAATAAAGGAAAAGTCTTATGAAGAATATTGATGAGATTTGAATATATAAGTATCTATCACTATCTAAATTATTACGTATGCTCATTCAATGTATTTGAATATCAGTATTATTTCAAGAAAAATTACCAGAAGCTCAAAGTCCCTAAGATGAGTTATTTTATCTAAATTCCACTGACCACCGAACTCATACCCTGAGAATTGATATTTGAATTTTGATATTGTTGGAATATGGAATTATAAATTTTCATTTGGTAAGCGAAAGCAAGTCAAACAATTGAAACATATAAATGTATAATGTATGCTGATAGGATAATTACAAGAACTATTTATCGATATTAGTAAGCATGATAAGAGTTTTACTCGAGCCATCTGAGATATTTTTTATATTTATTGTTCCATATTTTATTTTTGCTCATTGATGCCAAATGTAATTATATTATGTTCCATTTGTTGATAGGTGTACCTTTCATTTATAATCCTGTCCTCATGCATGACCAATCTTGTACGAGTATGTTTTATTATTATTGACAAATTAATAAAATTATCAACCAACTATATTCTTCACCGAATGTGTTGGCTAAATCAGCAATATACAGTGTTGATCATTAAATCTTCAGAAATATTATGTTCTCAAGATTTATTTGAATGGTTCAGCCTTATTACTGAAGTCGAATTGACTGAAACACATGGTCATAGAATTACGCCTAATCAATTCTGTTTAAAAGTCATAGAAAGTATGTAAGGTGGTAAATTGCAAATCCTTTACAGATGATACGATGTTCTTGATATTTATAAGAGCAGTAGCTGAATTCCCTCTTTTGCGAATAAATTCACAAAAAATTAAGGCCGTCCGGCTCGCAAAATTACTGGGTTCAAACCTCAGCTCTAGCTCAGTGGTAGATACATGAATTTTCCAAATACAATTAATCACCATAAGGTTCAATGACCGGTGATTAATAATTCTTACCGCTGCTTCTATGAAGTTCTTGAAGAATACCAGTGAGGAAATTAAAAGAATATTTGATGACTGATTATCAGTAACCATGTACCCACTAGAGAATAATAAAGACCAACTATAGTTCTTTCTAGTTGATTCTTGAAACGCTCGTCATGAATACAGGTATTCACCAATTTATCCTTCTGAAATTCCTTAGAAATTACAGCGCCAGTTCTTGAAGCTCTCTGGATCCTTATATGATATAACTGGAACCTTATTAATATAATTTTCAATATACTTGTTCTGGCAGACTAAAATGATTATCATCAAAGGATGATAAATACTGAGTGCTCTTAATAAGATCAATATTACTTGATTCAATAATTTTATGTGCTGCTGAATATTTATTGGTACCAAAACAGCTCAAACTGTATATCACGAGATGAATTAGGATAAAATAAATTTCTATGATTTGTATGCTGACATAAAACACAAAATATATTCCCATAAAACAGTGTATATAAGATATTCAATATCTATAATTTCCTTTAAATAAATTCTTTTCCAAAATCTGAACAATTATCACAGGTTTTGATAGCTTTCACAATAGTGAGTTTCAAATTCATAAACACATTATATTTAATACTGATGCTTGGACTTCCAGTCAATTCAGAATTCTACAATTAAAAACCTGTTCAGTCTATCGATTTTGATATGATATACTTTGCTCCATTAGTAAATAATAATAATTAATAAAATTGATATTCAACATGAGATCTCAGGGTTTTATAATGAGTTCGGGCCGTGCATGGAAGTAAGCTTCCTACATATATCCAGTAAATTCATAAAATGTTCTTATAAACTATGTGATAGTATTCAACACGTTGTGATTTTTTCTTTGATTTA
The DNA here is from genome assembly GCF_014356525.2 of Nilaparvata lugens. Taxonomy (NCBI): domain Eukaryota; kingdom Metazoa; phylum Arthropoda; class Insecta; order Hemiptera; family Delphacidae; genus Nilaparvata; species Nilaparvata lugens. Next base: position 57,201,429 of record NC_052507.1, read on the forward strand.
AGTTAATTTTAATAGCGCTTTTAGTTGATTCCCCCACTATACGTAGGAAAGCCTAAAACGAGCTCGTTTGATTTATCACTCACATTAATGACGTTCTTGACGGTCTTGTGGATTGAATTAATTATTTCCAATAATTAATTAGGCAGGTTCCTTTCGTCTCTGCTGGGCTAACGCGTGGTCCAGATTCTTATAGATTTCTTTCTGAATTAAAGATATATTCATGGGAATTGATTACAAATTACGAACTCTTTAACAACACTGAGTTCACAGATAATTTAACATTAATTACAAATATTTCACATTTAAAAAAGGGGTTGGCTTGGTAATTTTCAAAATTTAAAGGAAGAAGGAACCCTAAACTCTATATGCATCCTCTCAGGTCAAGATTGCAAGCCAGAAGAAAGAGGTTTTCAGAAAAATTTATTTCTTCCTAGAACAATTTTGTGAGCTTCTTTCTGATTGGTCTTCAATTTAGTAAACTCAATACAATTGGTCGCCTCAGAATCAGGGCTTCTTCAACTTTATAATAGGAAAATTTTAATAAAAAGTTTTCATATAAATATATGGAGTGTTTATCTTAAATTAATTTCATAAATAAATCGTGATATACGATGTTAATAAACAATATACATTTAGTTTTTTATGTGAGTTTTGTATACTCTTGATTCTCGTGCTTTTTAGATTATAATAAATATTTATACAGAAATAATAGTTGTCCGTATTTCTATACATCAACCTTCCTTAGTATATATAATAATACATCTTTTGTGAGTAAATTTTTATAATTTCAACCTATTATACTGGTTGATCGAACAATCAGCTGATTCGCTAGGTATTGATTCAAATAACTATCGATTTATTCTAGATCGATTGATTCATTTGAAGTTGTAAACAAACAATTCTAACCTCAATGTACATGCAAACTTTTATTTTCTATAATCTGCCAATAATAAGTAAGCCGATTCATATTTTTTAATTCTGCCAATGGATTCCTTAGTTGTTGAATCACAGTTATACATGTTTTCTTATCATTTTTGATAATACTATTACTCTTTATCGCTAACAATATTTGATTTAAGTTGATTGATCCTTTGACTAGGTCTAACTTCTTTTCCATTTTATAATTCTATTAAAATTCACTGGTTCATTTCAAAATATTTGATGGTACTAAAATACCACATGACACAATACGCCCTCTGATTTCTGATATAAAATGACAATTCGAGAATATAATATAATTTTATGATCCTGTTGGTTTTGGATCAGAAATCACACATGTTACAAAGCCTGTTAATAAATCTTATGAGAATCGTGTCTCATAACAATTCAACAACACATATAATAATGAATAAATTCAATTCAAATACATACGCCTTACATCGGCCAATCTCCTAACACATACAATTTATAAGTATAAATTATCTCCTCCTCCATACACAATATAAACATTTTTTTCCAATCCACGCTCCACCCTCAGGCTGCAAGCACATTTGAACGTTAGTGCAAAATCATTGCCAACCTAACAACACTATAGTTCTCTGACTTGCAGAATATAACATTTCTTCTCCCTCGACATAGAACAGTGGCTTGTACATTCTGATTTCTCTCTCTTAATTAATTTGGGCTTTGTGCTTACACAATGAGTAATTTTAATAAATAATCTTTGGTAAATTTTATTGACAAGAACCTATTAGTCTTTTAGTACATGAACTTTGGCTTAACAATCTTTGGTGGTAAAATTAGGCAGTTTTATCATTTGGTAGATAATTTTATTCATTTTCTCCCTTGGATTTACACATTGATAATAATAATATAATACTTTTTATAACATGTTTACATATATAATTCACATTTATATGACACTTGAGCCTTTTTTTCTGGGGTATCAACTTGGGCGATTCAATAGGCATTGAATACTTGGGTTCTTGCAGTGAACAGCTGACTTTTGTTGGCTTCTGTTCATCAACTGTCGCCATTTTGATGGTTCGAAGATATACGGTAAGCTGGTTTTTAAATTGAATGTTATTTATTCTATTGGTTTGTGATTGATGATGGTGTTATAGATGGCTTCTAAATTTTTTATTTCTTTATTTTCAGGTGTTGCTGGTCGAAGTGGATACTCGTCTGCTAAATAAGTGTGTTGTTTGGCATTCGTCTCGTATGTATTCATTGAAAGGTGAGGCGAGTGACATTCCATCTAAATATTATTATTTACCTCCTTATAGCTTAGTGTTTCGATAATACGGTTTGAGATTAGAGATATTTTCCCACCAAGTTAAATTTGGTTTGCATTCTTCATACAACTGAACTGTATTACGTTCAGTTACGGCTGCAATTTTATATGGTCCAGTATAAATATGAAAGAATTTTCTGGTAGTTTTCTCTAATGCATTGGATAATCTATGACTTTTTAAGAGTATTCCATCTCCGATATTGTATTTAAACTGTTTGGATTTATTATCATGATAATGTTTTCATGAGGTCGCTGACCTTTCTAATCTCTGTTGTACAATGTGACAGATGTCTAGGTTAGGATGAGTTAAAGCATTCGGCAGTGGGAAATCTATTAACTTTTCAATAAACATTTTATTTCTTTCCCCGAAAAAAACTTCTACTGGTGTATATCCTGTATTTTCATTGATACAATTGTTGAAACACTCTTCCAAGAATGATAGATATCTAACCCAACTTTGATGTTTTTCAGAGCAGTACGCCCTCATGAATCGTGAGATTTCTGCCATACGGCACTCCACAGGACTCGAGCTAGGAGAGTATGTGGAAGTTCGAGATATTTTTATATTGGCCAGGTCAAGTATTCTTTTCCATTGTTTACTACAAAAATATGAGGCATTATCTGATAAAATGCGCTTAGGTTTTCCTACTTGTGGAGTCCACTTATCCACTACGCAATTCGCTAGGGTTTCACCTGTTAGTTTACCGATGGGAAAGAACATGGTGTATTTAGAGAATGTGCATGTTAACACGAATATATATTTTTTCCCATGTTGTGCTAGGGGTAGAGGACCATAAATGTCTGCTGATACTAACTCCAATGGGGCGGTCGGCAATATAGGTATCATTTCTCCCCTGATTTGATATTTTAGATGTTTTGTTTTCTGACATAGGTCGCATGCTCTTAACACTTTGACTACCTTTTTGTGCATACCTTTCAAATAGCAGGCTTCTTCTAGTGTACATATCGTTTTTCTTACTCCAAAGTGGCCAATTCTCTCATGTGTTTCCTTAATCACTTCCTCTGCTATTTCTTTTGGTATTATGATTCGCCAGTTATAACTTTGTGGTGTGGTGTGGTGAAATAGAAATCCTCGGTATCGCGTGTACTGTCGTAGGTAGTTGGTTGGTTCCGGTGATCCTTCTTCCAATATTTCTAAAATTTGGGATAGCTTGGGGACTTCTTTTTGCGCGTTCTGAATCCTTCTGGGTGTTAGTGTATTCTTGTAGACTTTAGGTTTGATATTTTCGGGATATGGTATGCTTTCGTCCATTTCCATTGCATAGGATTTCAGGTTTGTGTCGTTACAGTATGTGGCATCTAATTCTTCGGATAGAAAATCGGCTGTTTGGTTTTGCTTTCCTGGTAAGTGGGTGAGATCGAGATCAAACTCTTGAAGAGCGAGAAACCATCTTGACAGTCTGTTGTGGTTTAATTTAGCTGTTTAAAAAATGTAAGAGCTTTGTGGTCGGTGTTGATATAAATTTTATTTCCCAACAGTAGTGTGCGGTATTTTTTACATACTTCTACTATACTTAATAGCTCTTTTTCTGTAATCAAGTAACGTCTTTGTTCTGGGTTTAGAGTTTTACTAAAGAAGACCAATACTCCTTTCTCTCCCTCGACACTTTTCTGAAATATTTCAGCTCCTATAGCGTAATCTGAGGCGTCTACGTTTATGTAAAATGGTTGGCTCATATCGGGATGACTTAATACAACTATTTCAAGGAAAGCCTCTTCAAATTCTCGAAATATCTTCTCTTCTGCTTCTGTCTACTTCCACACTTTGTTGGTAGATAGTACGTGACTTAATTGGGCAGTGTAGTGTGACATACGGCTATTGAAACGTCTATAGAATTGAAGGAATCCAATGAATTTCTGCAGTTGCTTTCGGTTAGTAGGTGAAGGGAATTTTCTGATGGCTTCTAATTTACTGCTATCTTGGGAGATGCCGTCTGGGGTGATGATATGTCCTAAATATTTGTCTTGTTGTGCAAAGAATTCGCATTTTGACAATTTCAATTTGATTCCACACCTGATGAGGCGATGAAACACTGTTTTCAGATGTTGGCAATGGTCCTGAATATTTGCTGAAGAAATAATTCCATCATCCACGTAGAGTGTACAGAAATCTGTGACATCTTCTCCTACAGCTTGACGAAGGCAACAAATAAATATGGCCATGGCGTTCCTCAGTCCAAAAGCTAGGCGGGTGAAGCGGTAATTTCTTCTGTTGAATAAGAATGATAGATAATCTCTTGATTCTGCTGCTATCTGGATCTGCCAATAACCTGCGCTTAGGTCAACTGTAGAATATACATTCTTCCCACTAAAGGTTTGAAGTACTTGTTCTATCTGGTCTGGGCTCTCACGGTCATCTTCCAAAATGCTGTTAAGCGCTCGTGCATCCAGACATAATCTCACGGTGCCATCTTTCTTAGCAACACATACAATTGGCAAGCTATATTGAGAGCTTGATGGTTCAATAATCCCCAATTCTAACATTCTATCTATCTCTGCTATAGCTGCCGGGCGGTATGTAAATGGTATTGGATAAGATTTTCGGGAATAGGCTTCATGAGGTTTGACTTTGAGTCCGCATTCAAAGTCTTTGGCTAGACCTGGTTGTTCTGAGAAGACATCTCTATTCTCAATGAAAACCTTCAAGACACTGTTTTTTGTATCTAGATCCCATTCGGCATAACAGTTTATCTTATCCAATAATCTTTTCAACATTTCTTCAGAGGAAACCTCTTTATCAATCACACCATCATCTGTTGTCGTTAAACTCAACACTTCAAAATGCTCCATGGTTTCTTTAATTTCATGAATACCCCAAGTCCTAGGAACGCCTTCCATGTGATATGCAAATTGTACTATCCGATTTTCTCCAGGATGTCTTTTTAAACTGAGAGGTGTGATAATTTCGTTGGTGGTGATTTCAGGACTTGCATGGAATTTTATTGTACGGAAATTCAAACAGGTTCGAAAATATTGTAGGAAATCAGTGCCTATTATCATTTATGGACCTTTGACTGGTAACACTAGGAAAGTATATTCAAATATAATACCTTCTATTTCTACTTTTAAGAGACATTGAGTGGTCACTCTTATTCTTCTGCCAGGATTAATACCGGAAATGTATACATTAGTAAGGGGTAGTGTAGCTATTGCATGCTTATCTTTGATGTTTAGAAACATATCCTCTTGCAATAAACAGCATTGTGAGCCACTGTCAATCAAGGCTTGTAGTTTAGTCCCATACAATTTGCATTCGATATAAGTTTGTAGTTGACTCTCTGGCATGACTTCGGTACTATCAGGATTTTCTAAGAGTGTTTCACGCTGATCGTCCCGGAAAGTAGCGTCTATGTGGAGAGGCTTAGTAGGTTCCTCTAGTTTGGCAGATGGATAATTATCCTTTACTTCTGGGGTGTCATATAGTCATGTGGTTTTAGGAGCACTTATTTCTTAATTTGGTGGTGGGTTATTTGCATGTTGATTTTGGGTTGTCTTTGTTGTATGTGCTACTGTGTAAGATGTATTTTTGTTCGGTTATGATTTTGATGTGTTTCACCTTGATTCTTGTGACCTCCATCTCGCTTGTAATTATTCCCATTTAAACGATCTCTGCCATCATAATATGCTCCTTTACCCTGTTGTTTGTTATTGTAATATGGAGATCTATTTCTAGAACTGTTTTCAAACGATTGACTTCTGCTGGTAATTTCAGTGTATTTTGGATATCGAGTGTTTGCTCCGGCATTTGACATTTGATTATCACCATTATAACTTCTCCTGAGACTATTGCTATTATGCTGAAGAGTGAGATTGTAATTTCCTGCACGATAGTTTACCTGATTTGATTCAGAAGTAACGGACTGGATACAGTGTAAATGTTCTATCAGTTCTTTGCAACTGGAAATCAGAGATACTGCTAGTGTCATGCGGACACTGAAAGAAAGCTTTTTGATAATATATTTGCTAATGATGAATCTGCTAAAGATTCGTCTAGTTGCGAATTTTTACACATCATCTTAGCCACAAATTCGGTATAAGAATGTCTGCTTCTATTATCATATGTGCATGATATAATCTCTGATAGTGCGTCCATCTGTTTACGTTTGCTCCAATACTGCTGCAGGAACTGGGAGATGGAGTCCTCCAGGCTATTGATATCTCACATCCGGCTTTTGAAAAACATCAGCAGCTCGCCAAGTAATAGACTGGACAGTTGGAAACGCCATACTAACCAAGAGGTGGGTATCAATTCCTGAATGGCTTTTATTTGATCTATGAATGGTCGGGGTTGCATGTGACGGTGGGAGTTGTCAAATTTTCCAAGATTTTGGAAATGTTGAGTGCCATTTACCACTTCAGTCGGTGTATAATGCATCCGACTGACTGGGATACTTTCCATACGGGTCTCTATTCTGGAGACTCGTTCCTCGTTTGCGATCCATTTATCATTCATAATTTTCTCATTTGTATTCACTTCATCGTACAATCCGGTGAGCTTCAACTGTTGTCCGCCAATGGCATTCTCTAACATGCCGTATCTCTCTCTTGATTTTGCCCCCTCCTCCGCTAAATTGGCTATACATGTCTGCACGTTACTTTGTTCCTTGACTATTTTTGCTATTTTATCATTATTTTCCTCCACTTTTGACTCTATCTCACCCTTATTTTCTAACACCTTTTCCATGACAGTTCCCATGATAGTGGTGCCTAGCTCCTTACCCAATACGTCCACCTGTTTTCCTACTTCCCTGGGTATCTCATCTAACCACTCATTCACTTGGCATGTGACATCATCTATATGGGTTTCTAACTTTTTGATGACTGTAGATTGCATTTCTATTTTAATGTCTAGCATGCTTCTCACTTCCTCTTTGAAGTTAGAAAACTTTTCTTCCATTTTTTCCACACTCCCTTGTACAGCTTTGACATCCTGTCTGACCGTTTTGATCTCTTCTTGTACAGCTTTGGTATTTTCCTCCGCTTTATCCTGGATGGCTTTAGTGACTTTAGTTTGTCCTGCTAAGATTTGACTGAGCATGAGTTTAAGTTCGTTTGTAGAATCATTTGCCATAAGATTGGTAATGTAACCGACTGAAGAGTCTAATGTGGTGTTGCGATTTTCTAGGTTGGCGGTGGCGGATGGTGGTTGACTGGCTACATCGTATGGGGATTGGTTGGCGGCATTCTCTGCTCCCTCGGCGACACCTGGAGCGATCTGCGGAGACGTCGGTACTGGGTTGGACGCCCTCACTCCCTCATCTCCCTCAGCCAGACTCTCATCGGAGTTAATCGCATCTACGACGTTATCGATCTTAGTAGAAGACAATTGGGCCAGGTTTTGCGGGTCGAAATTGATGGAGCATATGCTGCCTCCCTCTCTCTCTCGTGGGGTCTCTGCTGCATTGTCCTGGGGTTGTTGATTTGCCGGTGTCATGGTCGTAGGGTTCTGGGGGTGGTCACTAAAGTAGGAAATTTGTGAGTTAGCCGGTGACTGGTTCATGGTGACGTTATTATGTATTACTTCAAATAAATAGCCGAGTGTACTACCAAATTACCGGAATATTAAAATGGACTCACTGCTAGTGCCTATTCTGGATGAAATTGTGTGGTGTTAAAAGTTTCAAGTGTCATGTACATAGATTATGAAAAGAACATCTAGTTACAGGTATGATTGCCAACATGTATATATTACATTAATATAGTTCTTAAAATTTTAGTTAGGGTCTTATCTTCCTCAATAATGATAATGTTATAATGCTTCAGATAACCTATAACCCTGGTCAGCATACAATATCTAGATTCAAAGATCAAGATCAAAATTTGGTTATAAAATTTTATGGAAATTTCCATCCAATTTTTCTTTATTATGAGAATTATGTTATCAAACTCGTGTGATACAGTTTGTCTGTATTTATGCAGCTTGAAAAATTTCAATTTGGAGAGCAACTCAATTATTTCAGCCAGAAACTTACAATAGATCATCAGATATATCTTGTTGAATAAACTTCAGATTATACTGCTTGCAGCTTTCAGTTTTATCAATAATTTCATTAATCATTGATAGTAAGATTGAGTAGGTAAGCTTTTCATCATGCCTCACGCTTGTGGTTCCATAATTGTGTAAGGTGGTAAATTGCAAATCCTTTACAGATGATACGATGTTCTTGATATTTATAAGAGCAGTAGCTGAATTCCCTCTTTTGCGAATAAATTCACAAAAAATTAAGGCCGTCCGGCTCGCAAAATTACTGGGTTCAAACCTCAGCTCTAGCTCAGTGGTAGATACATGAATTTTCCAAATACAATTAATCACCATAAGGTTCAATGACCGGTGATTAATAATTCTTACCGCTGCTTCTATGAAGTTCTTGAAGAATACCAGTGAGGAAATTAAAAGAATATTTGATGACTGATTATCAGTAACCATGTACCCACTAGAGAATAATAAAGACCAACTATAGTTTTTTCTAGTTGATTCTTAAAACGCTCGTCATGAATACAGGTATTCACCAATTTATCCTTCTGAAATTCCTTAGAACTTACAGCGCCAGTTCTTGAAGCTCTCTGGATCCTTATATGATATAACTGGAACCTTATTAATATAATTATCAATATACTTGTTCTGGCAGACTAAAATGATTATCATCAAAGGATGATAAATACTGAGTGCTCTTAATAAGATCAATATTACTTGATTCAATAATTTTATGTGCTGCTGAAAATTTATTGGTACCAAAACAGCTCAAACTGTATATCACGAGATGAATTAGGATAAAATAAATTTCTATGATTTGTATGCTGACATAAAACACAAATATATTCCCATAAAACAGTGTATATAAAATATTCGATATCTATAATTTTCTTTAAATAAATTCTTTTCCAAAATCTGAACAATTATCACAGGTTTTGATAGCTTTCACAATAGTGAGTTTCAAATTCATAAACACATTATATTTAATACTGATGCTTGGACTTCCAGTCAATTCAGAATTCTACAATTAAAAACCTGTTCAGTCTATCGATTTTGATATGATATACTTTGCTCCATTAGTAAATAATAATAATTAATAAAATTGATATTCAACATGAGATCTCAGGGTTTTATAATGAGTTTGGGCCGTGCATGGAAGTAAGCTTCCTACATATATCCAGTAAATTCATAAAATGTTCTTATAAACTATGTGATAGTATTCAACACATTGTGATTTTTTCTTTGATTTAAGTTAATTTTAATAGCGCTTTTAGTTGATTCCCCCACTATACGTAGAAAAGCCTAAAACGAGCTCGTTTGATTTATCACTCACATTAATGACGTTCTTGACGGTCTTGTGGATTGAATTAATTATTTCCAATAATTAATTAGGCAGGTTCCTTACGTCTCTGCTGGGCTAACGCGTGGTCCAGATTCTTATAGATTTCTTTCCGAATTAAAGATATATTCATGGGAATTGATTACAAATTACGAACTCTTTAACAACACTGAGTTCACAGATAATTTAACATTAATTACAAATATTTCACATTTAAAAAAGGGGTTGGCTTGGTAATTTTTAAAATTTAAAGGAAGAAAGAACCCTAAACTCTATATGCATCCTCTCAGGTCAAGATTGCAAGCCAGAAGAAAGAGGTTTTCAGAAAAATTTATTTCTTCCTAGAACAATTTTGTAAGCTTCTTTCTGATTGGTCTTCAATTTAGTGAACTCAATACAATTGGTCGCCTCAGAATCAGGGCTTCTTCAACTTTATAATAGGAAAATTTTAATAAAAAGTTTTCATATAAATATATGGAGTGTTTATCTCAAATTAATTTCATAAATAAATCGCGATATACGATGTTAATAAACAATATACATTTAGTTTTTTATTTGAGTTTTGTATACTCTTGATTTTCGTGCTTTTTAGATTATAATAAATAGTCATAAATAGTCATAACTTCCTTAGTATATATAATAATACATCTTTTGTGAGTAAATTTTTATAATTTCAACCTATTATACTGGTTGATCGAACAATCAGCTGATTCGTTAGGTATTGATTCAAATAACTATCGATTTATTCTAGATCGATTGATTCATTTAAAGTTGTAAACAAACAATTCTAACCTCAATGTACATGCAAACTTTTATTTTTCATAATCTGCCAATAATAAGTAAGCCGCTTTATATTTTTTAATTCTGCCAATGGATTCCTTAGTTGTTGAATCACAGTTATACATGTTTTCTTATCATTTTTGATAATACTATTACTCTTTATCGCTAACAATATTCGATTTAAGTTGATTGATCCTTTGACTAGGTCTAACTTCTTTTCCATTTTATAATTCTATTAAAATTCACTGGTTCATTTCAAAATATTTGATGGTACTAAAATACCACGTGACAAGTATAAGGAATTCTGACTAAAATACCGTCGTTGATCACACTCAGTATTGTCTCACACTGATGACCCCTTTGTCAGATGGTAACGAGTTGGATTGATGTCGGTACTATATTGTCTTGTGCAATATTTAGAAGCCTTATATTTATCTACCTCCTCAGCATTTATGAATAATTGTGGAGTCAATCAGAGCAGCGGTAAGGATTGCAGATTGATAAAGCGGCAGCAGATTGAAGCAACTGATAGCAGAGTTTTGTATAAGCTCCTTGAAGAGCTGGTAAGAACCATATGGTATCTTTATTTCAGCAGGCACCTAAATATAAAAAATATTCAAATCTCATTTGCTCTACCGACTACTGCCAGCTGGGCACATATAAGTCAAATATGGCTTTATAAGATGTTTGAATTTGCTGGCCTCTATAGCAAGGTTAGATTTGTGCAAGGACTCTAATGGATCATCTCCTCCATAATCTTTGGGATTTTTCACTCTTCTTGCTAGTTCTGAGAGATTGTCTGACAACTTCAATTTGATCTTCATAGTACCATGAGGGCAATACTCGAAACATCTGTGTCAGTCATTGTTGAATCTCCTTTCTTCACTCCAGGTCGTATTGATGTCACAAACTGTAATTTACTAAATTTTTTTAAGAAGTAATGACTCAAATAGAAAACATTGCTGTCAATTCAAAGCATTGGAATTTCTTCTTGTTTTTTTTTTATCACAAGAGCATCGTCTCTTCATTTCTCTCTTGCTCCTCTTCACATCAAAGACTGTTCTTCCTTCATCATTTTTTCGTCTTCCAAAGTATTCTTCCTCTTTCTGTCTCTTTTCTTTATTCTTCCTTCGTACCCATTTCCTCTCATATGCTTTTCCATTCTTGTTCCATGTTTTCTCGCCTAAGACGACTCTACTGTGCCTCTCCCCGATTCTTGGATCATCTTCTTCTGACTGCATTGTAGTCCAGGCAATGAATGATCGAAAAAGGGTATAGAGGGAAACGTTTGGAAGACAATTTTTGACTCTGCAGTCCTGTTTGGGGTAGTGAGGAGGTAAGCATATCAAAAGTCCCCATCCGTACCCCCTGCGAAAAGTGGGTGGGGGTGGTTCAAAGGTACCATTTTTTGGTTTCTCGCATATAACTCGAAAATTATGCATTTTACGGACATGACTATCCTATAAAATGAATATATGAATAAAATAAAATAAATGAATAAATAAATAAATAAGAGATTGAAGATTACATAATTTCCTACAATATTGATTTCACAAATTTTTCTATATCTCTTTCACTTCTCGCAATATCCGCTCTAAAAGATGTGACATTTTTGAAAAACACATTTTTCTTCGATTTTTTACTATTTTTTCTCTTAAAACGTTTTCAATATCGATGGGAAAAATCCATGCTGAACATAAACTTATAGAAGATCAAATTGTCTTCAATTTGATGTATAATTCCACAAGTTTACGTACATCCCCACGACTGTTGCAGCAGCTTCAGTGTTGAGTGTGAGATCTTCAATTATGGAAAAAGAGTCCAAATTGACAAAGGAATTTGGAGAGAATGTATTGTACACAATTTTTGACTTCGCAGCCCCAACAAAATTCCACCCCCAACATTTAATCTGCTACAACAATAGAAGGAAAACATTAAGTGGTGGAATAATACATCAAATTGAAGAGAAAACAAAGCTCTACAAATCTGCGGTGAGCATTCATTTTTAAGATGCATTGTTGGGGAGTTGTAGGCCCTGAACATCGAAAAATTGATTGAAAGCTGTTATTTCACAAGTTTACACATTTAGGAGCTTATTTCTCGAAAAATGTTGGAGATATCACAAATCACCACCAAACAAATATTGTAGAGAATTTATCAAGCTTCATTTTTGAACATTTAGTCATGTCGGTTGAACGCATTTTCTTCAAGATATGAGCGTGTAAGCAAAACATTGAAAAATGCAACTTTTAAACCACCCTCATCCCTCCAGCACAAGGCATAGGGATGGGGACTTTCGATATGTTCACCCCATAACTGGTCCCAACAAAGCTGCAAAGTCAAAGATTGTGTTCAAAACATTCTTTCAAATTCCTTTGTCAATTGGTCTATTTTTGCATAACTGTAGATCAGATCTCACACTCAACACTGAAGCTGCTGCAACAGTCGTGAGGATGTGCGTAAACTTGTGAAATTATACATCAGATTGAAGAGAATTTGATGTTCTATGAGCTTATGATCAGCATGGATTTTTCCCATCGATATTAAAAAAGTTAAAAGAGAAAAAATAGCAAAAAATTAAAGAAAAATGTGTTTTTTTTTCAAAAATGTCACATCTTTCAGAGCGGATATCTCGAGAAGTGAGAGAGATATGGAAAAAGTTTTGTATTCAATATTGTAGAAAATTATGTGAGCTTTAATTTCCTATGGGATAGTCATGTCTGTAAAATGCATAATTTTCGAGTTATATGCGAGAAACCAAAAAATGGTACCTTTGAACCACCCTCAACCTCTTGCAAAGGAGACTTTGATATGCTTACCTCATTACTACCCCAAACAGGACTGCAGGGTCGAAAATTGTCTCCCAAACTTTTTCCTCTATAACACTTCGTTGACTGGGCTATGGTTCAAAGTTTGGATCGTTGACATCGTCCTGATTCATTCCACTATTAGATGAACTATCATTTCTTGGATCATTTTCTTAAGATTGAGTGGGTTCAAAGTTTGGAGTGTTGACACCGTCCTGATTAATTTCACTATCAGATACTATACCTTCTAGACCCCAACTAAAGTTGAGATCCAAGTCTTCCAGCGAGGAGGAAATACCTGTAAAAATATAATAAACTCTTCAAAATAACACCTAACTCAATTAGCGTAGGATGAAATTAATGAACAATATTATCATACAATCTGAATGTTGGATAACTTCATCCTCACAATCCGATAGAAAATGAATTAAGCAACTCAACCTGGTTGAAAATTCTATAAAAAACATATAGAATTGAATCATTTTTGAGATAACTTAGTATGTTACTGGCAGTATGAAAATCGTCTCAATGATTCATGAAGGGGTTTTCCAATAAATGTCAGAATCAATATTAGAAAAGAAGTAGAGAAAAAAGAGTAGTCTTTGATGGATACAATTTTGGTCAAGAAAGGCAGATGCAAAATTTGTGGAAAATGAAAGAGTGATAAGTTCTTGCATAACGCAGAGTTTGAGGCTTTTGTGATACAATTCCAAAAGGATTCATCTTCAACATTTATACTACCTACTTACTTGGAACGTTTTTATCCTTTTTCGATAAAGATCACTTCACCATGTTCATACCGATTTGTCCTCTTGATGTCATCATCTGCAAAAAAATAAGAATGTTATTGCGGATCACGAAGTTTATTGGAATAATTATTCGATATAATTATATTATTTATTAATATTAAATAGTTACATACATGAATCTTTACCTCATTGAACTCTTGCAAAAATCGCGTGAAAACTATGTAAACGTTTTGACGTCAATAACGTGTAAAACGTTATGAAAACCACATATGTGTCAGATGATTGCGTTACGAGGTTTTCATACAAACATAACCTAGAAATGATAAATTAACCTGTTGAAATACACGTTTTCCAATAGAATATCATTTGAGAAAATTCAAGCTTTAGATAATAAATCTAAGAGATTCCCATTCGAAAAGATCAAACATAGTTCGTTTAAAAGTGAATTGATATGGCAATAGAATCAGACTTTGAAATCTCAGGTGTAAAATGAATGGAAGCTATGTAAAGCTGCGTACCCATATACGCGCTTCCAACCCGCACCGAGCACGCTCCGCCCTCGTACCGCCCTCGTTCCACAGTCGAACCACAGTCGCTCCGCCCACGCACCCATCATGAACGTTACGGAAGATGTTAGATCTTCTCGCGTTCCACGGTAGAACCACTCTTGCTTCCCGGTTGACCTTTAAGGTGCGTACAGACTGTAGCTCTGCTCCGCAACCGAACGTCACTCCAGCAGAGCAATTGATGATCGACCGGTGAGCAAGAGTGGTTCGACCGGGGAACGCGAGAAGAGCTAACATCTTCCGTAACGTTCATGATGGGTGCGACTGCAGAGCGGAGGCGGAGCGACTGCGGTGCGATGGAGGAACGAGGGCGGTACGAGGGCGGGGCGTGCTCAGTGCGGGTTGGATGCGTGTATATGTGTATGCAGCTCAAAACTTACCAATTATACAAGCTCTTCCAACTGTCTGCGACAACACACTGATCTACGTGGTTTGCTTTTTCTCCACCAAAGATCGTAATATCATTCTTGAGATGATTTCAATAGCTGTGAATCACATGGTCTTCATACCAAAAATGAGAAATACCGATTTTTGAAAAAAATTGATGTACGAGGTTTTCATTCTGATATATCTATTTCCTATCACTATGAGAGATGAACATATTGATCGCTTCCTGAGATGTATCAAGCTAATTATTGTATCGGTTTCACTCGACCGAATTTTGCATTCCTGCAACAACGGATCTCATGAAAAGCATTTCTTCGGTGTGCTTCGCGCCATGATAAACTTACAAAAGTGATAACTCCCACTTTTTCGAAATTCCAGGATGAACTAATCAGGAAAGCCGGGTATGAGGCGGAATCCTATCTTGTTGACGTGCCAATCGGTCGAGATATAATTGTGAAGGAGAGGGAGGGTCAAAAATTTTGGTCGAAGAAAAAGAAAGAATATACTATGACGATGTTTAAAATAGAAATATTTCGAATCATACACCCTGGAAGAGGCAGACTGAGGAATTTGCCAGTTGTGTTGTTGATGCATGGAGCCACAGGAAGCTCTTCAGACTATGTGTTTGCTGGCAAAGATGATAGTCTAGGTGAGTGAAGTTCTAGCTATTACTCTATTTTGATTCCCATGTTTCTTCCCAAAGTAAAAGGATTTCTTTCTCTGTGGTTTTTCTAAAAAATGATGTGTTATCTTCTAATTCACATAGTGAAGTAACAAGGACCCTTCAAGTAAATTCATAAATTGACATTACATTCCTCAATAAGCTTTATTAGTACTTTCATTCATCCAGTAGTATTAAATATGACATGATAACTATTATCGTGAATGATGAAAGACTAAATATTTGTTTTGTAGGGTTTAAAATAAGAATGTATTGCATTATTCACTTTGTTTTAAATTTATTTATTCAGTTGAATGGTTATAATACCTAACTTGGGACTAGAATAAATATTGATTCTGTAGGTTTCCATATCAAGTTTACTAATGGGGTAATTTTCTAGAATGCTATTCGGTAAATAAAGTTCTGTACTGAAGAAAATGCCAATGAGTTTTAATTTGAAGCTCAATTATTGCAGTTTTTGAATTCCAAGTCCATTGAGTAGTTCAATAAAAAAATATTGTAGTATGCTTTGACTCTTTTGATTTCACGTTTTTCTGGTGAGTATATTGAGGGGGGGAGGCAAACTGCATGCATTGCCCCCCCCCGACCACCACAGAATAAATAATATTGAATATGCATTTTCAAATAGATAACATTTTCATCATTTATATTGTAAAGATCAGCTAAATGACAAGAGTAATAATGTAGGTCTATGCTTCTTCGTTATCGAACAAGTGGAGAGAGGTTATTGTTAAGACATTATTCATTGCCCCCCAAAGTCGGCGCCACTGCCCAGAACTATTAGAACAAACCCTA